>NC_134696.1:20144472-20444472 GCF_050947455.1 Rhinoderma darwinii
GTAAAGGGCCTTTTACACCGACCGACAGTCGGCCGGTGCAGCGAGTGCCGGTTAACGAGACATCGTTGTTCGGCGCTCGTTTGCTCCTGTAACACGGAGCTATGAGTAGGGATGAGCGATTCTTACTACGATCGCTCGTCCCCATACACTATTATCATGTCGGCCGCGCGTCTCCCTGTTTACACACCAAGATGTGCTGCCGACAAGATAACATTTCACGTTTTTTAAACGATACGACCAGCGGATGATCATTCATCTGCTGATCGTTCCCCTTTACACAGGGAAATTATCGGCAATGAGCGTTATATGAACACTCGTCTGCCTGATAATCGCCCAGTGTAAAACCCCCTTAATGTAGCTTAAGGGGACCCAAAAGCCACTCGGCCGCATAAGAATACACCAGTATTGTAAATTATATATGGTAGGTGGGGGCCCTGTTATAGAATTTGCATTGGGGCCTCGGAGCTTCAAGTTATGCCTCTGATCAGATCCTTCTACTACAGACGATAGATAGATAGATAGATAGATAGATAGATAGATAGATAGATAGATAGATAGATAGATAGATAGATAGATAGATATGAGATAGATAGATAGATAGATAGATAGATAGATAGATAGATAGATAGATAGATAGATAGATAGATATGAGATAGATAGATAGATAGATAGATAGATAGATAGATAGATAGATAGATAGATAGATAGATAGATAGAAGATAGATAGATAGATAGATAGATAGATAGATAGATAGATAGATAGATAGATAGGAGATAGATATGAGATAGATAGATAGATAGATAGATAGATAGATAGATAGATAGATAGATAGATAGATAGATAGATAGATAGATAGATATGAGATAGATAGATATGAGATAGATAGATAGATAGATAGATAGATAGATAGATAGATAGATAGATAGATAGATAGATAGATAGATATGAGATAGATAGATAGATAGATAGATAGATAGATAGATAGATAGATAGATAGATAGATAGATAGATAGATAGATATGAGATAGATAGATATGAGATAGATAGATATGAGATAGATAGATATGAGATAGATAGATAGATAGATAGATAGATAGATAGATAGATAGATAGATAGATAGATAGATAGATAGATAGATAGATAAGGTAGATAGATAGATAGATAAGATAGATAAGATAGATAGATAGATAGATAGATAGATAGATAGATAGATAGATAGATAGATAGATAGATAGATAGATAAGGTAGATAGATAGATAGATATGAGATAGATAGATAGATAGATAGATAGATAGATAGATAGATAGATAGATAGATAGATAGATAGATAGATAGATAGATAGATAGATAGGTAGATAGATAGATAGATAGATATGAGATAGATAGAATAATTTTCCCTTAAATGCCACTCATTATTTATGTTTTTTGTGTATCTGTCGGCATAGACCTGTATACCTTTATAGAATTATCTATGGCTCCGCAGACTTTCCATAGTGATCAGCCCCAATAAAGAAAATGAAGTACACGGCTTAGTGATTTAATGCTATTATTCTCCCGCCATAGATGCCTTTCCTATTACGTGGCCTGATCCTTTTTAGGATTATGTGTCCCTGTCATTATTTCATTATTGTCCAGATAGCTCCAATTGTCTGGGGCTCATTCAGCGCCACGACCCTCGCCCATTTGCTCCCAGCTGTTGCTTTTCATTTAAAAACCTCATGAGCTTTTGCCAAGTGTCCAAGCACGAGCCACAGTAACGGCCGAACAAAGAAGGGAATCTGCTCAATCCCAAAGTGTCACTGCTCCCCTGCTAATCTCATTAGCATCTCATTTGCATATATTAGCAGCAGTCTGGTCAGTGGACAACGCTGACGTTCCATATATGACACGGTCGACTTCTTAAATGTCGTTATACGCCACCAGCTGCCAGATCAGAACTGGATGGAGAGTCAAATGACGTGGTGACAATCCTGGTATCTTCTGCCTTTGTTATAGGCTGGGACGTATGTTTAACCCTGTGATTGCTGATGTTTCTGATTTTACTATACATCTCTCCTATACTGACCTGTATGAATACATTATGTCTTCCCTATAGGAGATGGATAAGATGGAACAATTGGAGAGTAAACTGCACTCATACGGCATGTTCGGACTTCCTAAACTCCCCCAACAGTTGTGCTTCGATCAGGATTCTTGGGAGGAGGAAGAGGATGACACGAATCTCAGCCTTGAGGACACCTGGCAGGAAATCATTGATGTTCCCGAGGTAAAATACCAAAAATTGTAACCTAATAGTATAAGATCATTTTAATTGGGGGCTGATGACATAGCCGAGGCGTGGGGCACACTGTGCCTCTTGGGTCGGTGATGTCACCTGGTTTTATTTGGGAATAGATCATTTATAATGTTACTGATATTAGGGGTGGACAATGTATCGGTATCATAGAAATGTACATAACTGGTATATTGCCTAATAATGCCGTAGTAATAGGAGGGGATGATAAAGTAATAATGCTATTTTTAAAGGGATATTACGCTTTCAGCAAATAAAGGTTATTGATTGGAAAATGAAACGTTATGATGGTCTTGTTTCGTCAGCCTAAAATATTATCGTTGTCGGCAGCACCTCTCCCGGTGTAAACAGGAAGACGCGCTGCCGACATGATAGAAATGTATGGGGACGACTGATCGTAGTAACAATCGCTCGTCCCCATACTAGATCCTTGTGAAAGGAGCAAATGAGCGACGATCAACGAGCGGTCTCCTTGATCGACGCTCGTTTACACGGCCCACGTCAGCCCGTGTAATAGGACCCTTACAGTTACAGTACAGCGTTGGCTCTGTTCACATCACGCTTGAGCCTTCTGTCTGAGGTGTACATTGGGGAGATGTCTATATACCTCATATGGAAGACTGCAACGTATGCCACTGTATAGACATTCAGTAGTATGGTTCGCAAATAGGACCCCAGAGCAAAAAACGTATTCTGCGCGGTGTATTGTATTCTTCCATATAGAATAACGTATTGAAAAGGCAGGTGCATGGGACCTATGGATAAGTCGGGGCCTCGGGGGTATGCGCCGAATGTAGTTTACAAACATGATGTGAACATAGTCTGACAGAGATATGTTTTGTTATGAGATGTGCAGCTGTGTGTCCATCACATGAACAGGACAGATTTTAACCTCATGGAAGTAAAAAAATAAGATTCTTATTCACTGGCTGCAAGCAGAGATCTTGTAGACTGTGAGAAACAGATACAAAAAGTATCTTGAAAAATTGTATAACTTTTTGTTATGCAATGTATAACCTCTATTTGCAGAAACTGTAATACCCCTTTAATTATAGCCGTGGGTCCAGCCTTTATTATATTATGATTACGAAGAGAAAGCTGTACAGAATATAATCGGCTGACCCGTATTATTACATGGGAATTATATCACTAGGACAGAATATTCCTAACCCTCAGTCCTAATTGTTTGCAACTTCCTTGTCTAAGGCCTCATTTATAACTACGGGTCTGTATTATGGACCCGTGGGCACTCAGTCTGCCACCATATTGTGTTGTCTCCATGAGGCACCATATGGTGGTGTAGCCTGCACTAGCACATGGTGGAGATAGAGTCGATGATGTTCCCCAAAGTTCTGGTCTTGTGTCCGATCATACATTAAAGATTGGCGCTCTCTCTCCCATCCATGAAGGTTTTTTTTCTTCCACCCCTTGGTCGTAAACAAGACTCCTAACGATTGGCACCATCTAACAATGGGTCTTAAGAAATGTATATAAAACAACCATGTGAGCGAGGTCTCATAAACTCCCTCTCCTTCATAGACATTGGAGGGGGGCTCGGAGCTGTAGGGTTCTGGTAGTGGGGTCTGGTCTGCTGGTCTAGTCTTCACTCTCGGGTTGATTTGTAGCCTCGTACATCATACTGACCATTGTTCTGTGTCCCTGCAGACTTTAACCAGACGCCAGTGCCACCAGCAGGAGGCCATATGGGAGCTGATCTACACCGAAGCCACATACATCAAAAAACTGAAGGTCATAACAGATGTGAGTACATATAGATCTCATAGATTTTACATACAAATACCAGATAAATATACATACAGTGCATATACTATACAAATATATTTACATATACTATACAAATGCTATACACATATACATACATACCTATACTATACTTGTATACATATACCCATACAGTGCATATACTATACAAATATATTTACATATAATATACAAATGCTATACACATATACATACATACCTATACTATATACACATACATATAATTTATACATATATCCATACAGTACATATACTATACACATATACATACCTATACTATATACACATACATATAATTTATACATATATCCATTCAGTACATATACTACATACATATATTTACATAAAGTATACACATACACTTATACTATACACATATACATACATACATACATACCTATACTATTGTACCTGTATACATATACCCATACAGTGCATATACTATACAAATATAAACACAGTAAATATACTATATATATATTTACATATATACACATAAACTTATATACTATACTATATCCATACATATAATTTATACATATATACATACAGTACATATGGTATACACATGTATTTACATATAGTACACACACATTGTAGATATACACTACACCTATGTGCACATACTATACACATATAAACATATACAGATGCTTTACAAATATCATTTTTACATACACAAATGTGTACATATAATATACAAATACACAGGTACATACCTATACTATATAAACATGCAGTGCCTATATTATACACATATAGTTACATATAGTATACACATAGCTAAATAGAATATATACATATATAATACCCATATTATGCACGTATATATACACATATACACACAGGACTGGCCTTAGGGGTGTGCAGCCTATACCGCTGATTACTGACAGGGTCACCACGAGCCCTAATGACCTGGGAATATGAAACCCGCACCCTTCACTTCACAATTTTTGCCCGAACCGATGGAAATACCTCTGCGCAGGCTGCAGATATATCGCTTAGTTCTTGGAATGGGCGTTGTTATTTGTACAATGTATGGTTGTATTATATGGGCACTATGTGGTTCACTATAAGGATAGGGGGGGGCAAGTTACTGTACAGGACACCAACCAATCAAAGGCCGGCCCCGTATACAAATATATAATACAGACTCACACGTATCTGCACAAATACACGTTCACCCATACACCATTATATATTGTTATCCAATAAAACTGTCATGATATAATCTTACACGTCACGTGCCGTCTTCTTACAGCTGTTCCTGTGCTGTCTGCTGAATCTTCAGGAATCCGGATTATTGTGTGAGGTAAGAATGAAGTCATCGATGATGTCACGCCACAAACTCAATTTAACCTTAAAAAAGTGGTAAGCAGCCTTGGGACTATCGGTGACTCACAGTCATATTTTTTAGATGGTCGCAACTTTTTTTTCCCCTGTAGACAAACATAACCATTACCATGACTCCGTAGCCCTATCAAAACAGCTCCTTCAATTAATCGGCCACCCCTCCCCCCACTCATTGAAAAAGAGAATTTTAAGCTAATTTCTCTCTCTCTATTGTGTTTTTGTGTCAGGTGGAACCAGAGAGACTATTCAGCAACGTCCAGGAGATCATTCAGCTACATCGGACTCTCTGGGGCAATGTCATGGTGCCAGTTCTGGAGAAGACTAGGAAATCCAAAAGCTTGCTGAACCCGGTGGACTTCCAGAAAGGATTCAAAATGGTAAATAAAATAATGTGTTAGTAAATGCTCAATGTCAGTAACATAATCTGAGCCGACTATACCGTATGCTGCCACTAGGGGCAGCAGCGAGCAAGTCAAATGTAAACTTTAGCATTCTTATCAATGTGTATAGGGGGTTCCATGAGATGTTATTACGGATATATATGGCCCAGGACATTATCAGAGTTTCTATTCTCGCCTTCTCAGCAGGAAAAATTATTCGGCATTTTCCCGGCTTTCCACAATTAGATTTTAATTGCTTTCAATTATCTCTTAATTGGCAGTTAATGCCGAGCAGCAATGGTAACCATGTAGGCTATTCCATAATACATAGTGTTAGCACATAATGCATAATACATAGCAGAGCTCTGAATGTGACCTATTTGTAGCGAATTCAACCGACACCTAATTCCCTCTACAATATGTGGATGGATGGAAATTTTTGTGTCCGTTCAACTTTTTGAATGTTTTTTCTGATTCTTCCTGCAGTTTGAGTCTCTTTTCAAGCCGTACATCAGATATTGTATGGAAGAAGAGGGTTGTATGGAGTATATGAGAAATCTGCATCGCGACAACGAAGTGTTTCGAGCGTATGTGACGGTGAGTTTTACCTCCTGGTATAATATACGGTAGATTGTGAATATTCTCTTCTCCGACTGCTGTCATTGAGGTCCCAATAACGGAATCACATCCCTTCTTCTTCCGGGACTTCATATACATACATTGAATGATTCTGCAACATTTTCAAGATCTCTGCTTGCTGTCAACTAATAGGGACATTGGGATAGATTTATCAATACGGTCTTAAATTTAGACTTCTTAAAATGAAACCAGGGACTGACGCTGTATGAGAAATCTGGTGCATTTTTCTAGGTATGTTTTATGTGTTTGTCTAACTTTATGCCACCTTCTGGTTGGATTACTTTAGACCATTGTTTTGTGCCAAAAGGTTGGTGGAATTTGTCACATTTTAAGCCACACCCCTTGTCGCTAAGCCACACCTCTTGTCTATAAGCCACACCCCTTGTCTCTAAGCCACACCATTTTTTTCTAAATCCCACCCACTTGTCTAGTGAGGCGCAAAAGGTGTCTAAAACACTTCATAAATGTGGCATGTTCGCTAGTTTTTTGGCTCTATATAAACCAGAATCTTAAATCTGCCCTTCTTTTCTAATACTTATCACAGCTGAGAGTTTGCTACAATTGTATGGAGTCTAAATAATTCTAGGTGAGCTAAATACAACAGCAACACATATCTCTCTCCTGTACTGTACTGTAGCTTGATTGTTACAATGTATCTGTTAAGATAAGAGAAAACTATCAGCTGTGTGATAGTCTCCTTTCACTGACAGCAAGCCGGAGTAAAATCCTCCCTGTGTTCTTGCCTGCTCAGGCCGCAAAATAATAAGAAATCATTCAGTGTTAGGGTATGTGCACACACACTAATTACGTCCGTAATTTACGGACGTATTTCGGCCGCAAGTAGTGGACCGAACTCAGTGCAAGGAGCCGGGCTCCTAGCATCATACATATGTACGATGCTAGGAGTCCCTGCCTCTCCGTGGAACTACTGTCCCGTACTGAAAACATGATTACAGTACGGGACAGTTGTCCTGCAGAGAGGCAGGGACTCCTAGCATCGTATATAACTATGATGCTAGGAGCCCGGCTCCCTGCACTGTGTTCGGTCCGGTACTTGCGGCCGAAATACGTCCGTCAATTACGGACGTAATTAGTGTGTGTGCACATACCCTTACCCATTCTGGATTTTGTCTTTGCAGTGGGCCGAGAAACACAAGCAGTGCAACCGCCTGAAGCTGAGCGACATGCTCGTGAAGCCGCATCAACGTCTCACCAAGTACCCCCTGCTGCTCAAGTCAATCCTGAAGAAGACGGACGACCCTCAAATCAGAGAGTCCATCATCACTATGGTACATCATGCCGGTTAGGCGTAAATGAGTTTTCCCATATAATTGAATGGACCCCAGTCATCGGAACTGGTCGAATCCCTCTGATCAGGGTGGGCGATCGAACCAATTCCAAGGAGCGGGAGGATTTTAGTTCTGTCTGCCGGTGGAGAGTAAGGGCCTGTTCACATCAGCGTTCAGTTTCCGTTGATGGGTTCTGTCAGACCTTTCCGTCGGAGGAACCCATCAATGGAAAGGCAAACGGAAACCATAGCTTCCTTTCGCAGGCGACTGCGTTATTGATTCTGTCAAAAAAATGGAAATCTTACGGAACGGAGACAAACGGAAGCCATTAGCAACGGAAGCGTTACCATTGAAATCACTGGTAATGCAAACGGAAGCTATGGTTTGCGTTTGCCTTTCCGTTGATGGGTTCCTCCGATGGAAAGGTCTGCCAGAATCCATCAGTGGAAACCGAACTCTGATGTGAACAGGCCCTAATCTATGTATGTGCAGCTACTCTCCATTAGCATGAATTTGAGTTAGGGTGTATTCACATAGTGAGGTCATATCTCATTGTTTTCTGTGATTTCCGTTAAAATAAACACTATATGACCACATTCGTCACATTTTAGACCACACCCCTCGTCTCTAAGCCACGCCTAGATCCCTCTAAGTCTCACCCATATGTCAAATGAGGCGCAAAAAGTGTCTAAAACACCTCATAAATGTGGCGCACAACATACACCCTTAGGCCACAGTAAACTGGAGCGTTTACAGTGGCACATATAGGTCAATACTGACTGCTGATTGGCTGCTTTGTTAGAAAATACAAATTTGTGAAATGAAATGGATCTAGTATAAATATATATGGGAACATACTCGGCCTCAAAAATAGCGATCAATCCATGAAAGATTAATCTGATTGCTTCATTGGGCAATACGGCCACTGAGACTGTTTTGCTATTTGAAGCCCATGAGTTAATTGATAAAAAAATAACATTTAAGGCTTAGGGGGACAGTATTACGTTACCTCCAAAAATGTGCCTGAGTATTCCGGTCAAGACCTCTATAATACACTACAGATGTTCTTTCCAGCAAATCCAGACGGAAAATCCGCTGCTTATCTGCAACCTGTGAACATTCCGTTATACACAAAAATATTGGCAACATTTTTGGGCAGGAGTGATTTATTGCAACTATTTTTTGTCATTGACCCTAAATTGTGATACTGTTTTTGCCCCATAGATAAACTCAGTGGAGCGTTTCATCAATCACGTAAACTCACGAATGCGCCAAAGGCAGGAACAGCAGCGACTGGTGGCCATCATTAGCCGCATTGACTCGTATGAAGCTGTTGAGAGCAGTTCTGATGAAGTGGATAAGGTAAGGAATTAGATAAAAGAATCAGTGATGTCACCCATGACAACCAATTGGCTCCCATTTTATTGGCCAGTGAGAACTAGTATAAGGCCCGTTGCCATGGACACCAGCGCTATTTTTCTTTATGTAATTTGTATATTATTAATGTAACTAATGTTTAATATTTTTCAATGTTAGATATTGAAGGAATTCTGTAAGTTGGATTTGACGGCGCAGATGATTGGAACATCCCCCGATGATACCCGACAACTTCTCCTGGAAGGAAGCCTCAAAATGAAAGAAGGAAAAGACAGCAAGGTCAATAATAACAAAGTGCCTGCTGTGCAGAGCTTACAATCTAAAATCAGTGTATGGGATAGTCCACGTATAGGTTATAGCAGGGGTGGACAATCTACAGAATTCTCCTGTGCAAGAACAGTATATGGGCCTCTTGATTCCCAACTGCTAATTTGATAGTATATATGTTATGTTCGCCACCGAGTTTGCCTGACACACTTATGATATCACAGCAGCTTACTTGAGTGATACACATTCGTGATGTCGCAGCAGGTTACCCGTCTACTTGTGATGATCTCACAGCAGCTAATCTGACTTCACCCACTTGTGATGTCACATTAGTTTACCTGACGAAAAAAAGTATGATGTCATAGCAGCTTAGTTAATTAAAACCCACTTTTGATGTCATAGCAGCTTGCCTAACCCAACCCCTTTTGATTTCACAATAGCTTACCTGACTGAAACCTTTATGCTGTCACAGCAGCTTACCTGACTAAAACCCACTTCTGATGCCATAGCAGCTTACCTGACTGAAACCCACTTGTGATGTCATAGCAGCGTACCTGTCTGAAACCCACTTGTGATGCCATAGCAGCTTACCTGACTGAAACCCACTTGTGATGTCATAGCAGCGTACCTGTCTGAAACCTACTTGTGATGTCATAGCAGCTTACATGACTGAAACCGATTTGTGATGTCACAGCAGCCTACCTGACTGAAACACACTTGTGATGTCACAGTTTCTCACCAGACTGAAACCAACTTGTGACATCACCGTACATTACCTGACTGAAACTCACTTGTGAGTGTAACCCCTAATAAGTGATCTAAAAGACAGTAGGAACCACTATTATTTTTTTTTAAGGCAGCAGAGGGCCCCCTTGTGTGCGGCTGCACTGGTTGCACATATTATATTTCCCCTAATTTATAGTCCAAGTCAGGGGTTTCCATAAAGCAGTGGGGGCCCTATAGCAAAAATTAAAAGACTGACGTTTTAGGGTGTGACATACATACATATATACATATAAACCACATGTATTTGTACTTACAGATGGATGTTTACTGCTTCCTGTTTACGGATCTTTTCCTCATCACAAAATCAGTGAAGAAAGCAGAAAGAACCAAAGTTATCAGACAGCCATTACTGGTGGACAAAATCATCTGTAGAGAACTTAAAGACACAGGTGAGCAATTACTATCGTCCGGTGCAATATAACTTTTGAACACTAGATGGTAATAGGGCGCCCGCATACCATTCCTTTTCTTCATTTGATTGATTAACGTGGGACTTGGCCGCCACTTGTTGTTGCCAATGGTTACTCGTTTTTGCACATTCATCTCCTGTGGGTCTGAGGCCTTACTTTGCATACAATAAAGCAGATGTTTTGTCAGGTTAAAGGTAAATATTAACTTTGGACGCTGAATATTGTTTGTCTAAAACACACATTAAAGGAAGGTAAGTATCCTTTAATGGTCACAGCAGCACAGAGTATTTCAAGACATTAGTGTGCTGACCTTGGCAGACAGGGCTGGATGCAATAACTTTTTGAGTAGTCTTATCGCATTACTTTCTTCCTTCTTTATTCAGGTTCCTTCCTGTTGATCTACCTGAATGAATTCCGAAGTGCAGTGGGCGCCTATACTTTTCAAGCCAGTGGGCAGTCGTTGGGCAGAGGATGGGTGGAAGCAATTTTCAATGCACAGGTAAATGAAAAGCTGTCACACTGCCCTCTAGAGAACGTTTGGGAGAATACAGGGGTTCACAGTTTTTAAGGTCGCATCAACCAAACTGAGCACAAAAGTTCAAAACTTCCCTTTTTTTTTTAATACTATTTTGCTTTCCATACCATAGTTAAATCATTGAGGACCCCTTTGGGTTCCATAAAGTAATATGAACGGACTTGCACTGAATTACATTGCGAGAAACAGTGGAATGGAAATGATACAATACCTGTTAGAACCTCTAGTGGCGCTGTTGTCTAATGTACTGAATCCTGACTATCTGTAAGTCATCTCTACTGTACAAAGTAATTTGTTTATCAGTATTCATTTTTATATGTCCGTAGAACCTGCTACAGAGACTGCGTCAGGAGCATGTGCAGAACCTACAGCAGTTATCACACCTCCCAGAAGAGGAGGAAGATATGGAAAGTGGCACATCCGCAGCCAGCTCGCCGACCATCCTGCGACGAAGCAGCATTGACATGATGCAAAGGTGAGTGACCTTATTACCTTCTTAATGGAGTTGCCTAATTTTGGACATTCTTTATTTGTTAAAAGCTGATCATATGGTGCCCTGCGCCAGGAGGAACTCAGCAGGAAGTGCTCAATTCTCCTGCAGCGCCACCTCAGGGAGAATAAGCATTACTCAGTTGGGTTTATAATGTCTTAGAATCACTGATAAATTCGGGTTCTAGAATGGACTTTGTGTAGACTCCAGTATGTTATAAGGGGCCTTCATGTGCTCCTTAGATGATGATGACGATGATTACTATCCGTATATCCATATTGATTTCTATAAGGGTATGTAAAAAGCACACATCGTATCCCACCTGGGCGCCGCAGGCAATTCCGGCCAAAAACCTGCACCAAATTGTGGTGCAGTTTTTCGTCCGGAATGTCCGCTGTGGAATACTGCACATAAAAAAAAAAGTTTGATACTTACGTCGCCATGGTGGCGCGTACCTCTGCCGTCCTGCAGGCCAGCCTCCTGGGATGACGTTTCACACCATGTGACTGCTGCGATTACGTTAAGTGTGAACTTACCCTAACTGTTTTCTTGAGCATTAATCGTTTCACATTATGTGTGTTGCAGCCAATCGGACAGCTCGACAGAGACAATATCGGTGGTGGTCATCGATGCCGGTGAAGACCTCTCTTCTCCTGAGACTGAACAAGGACCCTTCAGCTCTCAGTCTGATGAAACTTCCATTAGCACCACCGCCTCCTCCATCACACCTACCAGAGACATGTTCGAAAGCACGGAGACTTCCGATACAAACCCAGCCATGGATTCTAACTATCTAAAACTGGAGCCAAACGGATGTAGATCGTCATCTATTGACAGCGCTTACGGGACACTCTCCCCGACGTCACTGGAGGAGTTTGTAGAACGTCAACAACGAGAAATGACAGAAGAAGAAAGGGAGTCAGTCACTTCTCAGCGCTCGTCGTCTCCGAAACTCAAGAGAAGAACCCCGGTCCAGCTCTTACCATGCAAGTCTAAGGTCTTGAAATCCAAGTCTGAGGCCAATCTCCTCCATCTGATTTCAATAGAACCAACAAACCCCAATAATGAGGAAGCTCAGCTGACTCAAAGTAAGAGCCTGTGCGAACTCTTTATGTCTCCGAGACCGGACGCTTTTATGGACTCCGACAGCAGTAAAAACGACCGGGCTCCATATGTTTCCCACAAGAGAACCAGCCTGGTAGAACGTTCCTTGAGAAATGCCGAAGAACATTTAGGAAAACCCAGATCCAACTCCGACTGTACAAGACAGATTGTGGTCAATCTAAGTAGCTGCAGCAGCAGTTCCTCTGACCTTTCCGACGCAGAAGAGATGCGATTTTCCAAAGCCACCGAAGATCCTCTTTCGGAGCAACTTGATTCTCTTCCAGATTTCGAGCTGGACTCCCCATCACAGGAATACAGTGGTCCATATACAGACCAGTACGTTGAGGACGATGGGACCGAAATGGACAATGTTGGTTCCCCTGGCTTAGCCAGGCGGACGATGTCAGACCCACAATCCACACAACACAGGAAACTTACTTTGGCCCAACTGTACAGGATTAGAACGACTTTACTTCTTAATTCCACGCTGACGGCCTCGTAAGTGATTCTGATTTTATTTCCTATGCATTCCGTAGTAGACGTAAGTGAGATGACTGCAGCTATATAGAAAAATGTCCTCCCTGTCTTAACGTGTTTCAATTCTTCACTTTTCTCAAGATCTCTGCTTACTGTCAGTGAAAGGATTTTTTTTTTTTTATGTATACACAAAACAAGTACAGGCCTAGCACTACTTTTACACAACTGCAGTCTGTTACAATGTATTAGTGCAGATAAGAGATATGATCCTGGAGTCCAGGAGAAAGATTTGATACGCCTAAATTGATGCAACAATGTAACAAACTGCAGCTGTGTGAAAGTAAAACGCGCGTTTAGGGCTTATTCAGACAAATGGGTGTAAACTTGGACGTGAAAAATGTGAGTTTTTCACGTCTGAGTCGTACCCGCGCGGAACCCGTTTTCACAGATCCCTTATAGACTTGAGTTTATGAAGTCGGGTGAAAATAGGACATGTCCTGTTTTTTCACGGGCCCCTCACAACGCCCGTGTGAACAGCCCCATTGACTTGCATGGATCCGTGTGTTCGTTCTTATAACAGACAGCACACGGACGTATAATACGCTCGTCATAATTAGGCCTGAGTGGCTGAATTTTAACAATATTATGGATGATATAATTGTAAAAGATAGGGAAAAACCTGGAATAAGGGGGTTTTCTCATTACAAACAACCCCTTTAAGATGAGAGCCGCTGCGGGAATGTACTGGGTCCCACTCCCGAAACCCCCGGCAAATAGCTGAGGAAGATTTGGCTCGCTATACCCCTGATGCTTGTTGGCGACCCTCCACTCCGGCTCAGAGAGGGGTCCCTAGTGGGGAACCCCCCCTATGATATCTGGCCCTCTCTGCCCTTAATCCAGTTGAATTGGTCCTAGAGATGGAGACCTATGTAATCCGATTCAGACTGGTTGCTAGAAATGCACTGCCTAGCAACCCAATATAAAAATGTGGTTGTTAAGGTAGTGATCCCTAGCAACCAGTCTGTCAGACATGACAAAGTATTATATCACGGTTTAGTTGGTCTAAAAAAAAATAATTAATAAATGTTCTTCACTATTAAATTGGGGGTATTAATCCTTATCACTGGAGAGAGAGCCCCCCTCCCCTACTAAAACCAAAACCCTTATTGGTAATGTAGATAAAAGCAGTTCCCCAAATACAAAAATAAAAATTGTGTGCGCTTTCAAGTCAGTAGACCATTTATCTTTTTGGATTTGGGGATCTGCTTTTATCCCCGTTACCAGTAGTAGGGGGGCTCAGTCCAAGGATAGGAAATAATGGATGTCTATGCTATATACTGTATACATTCATATATGTTGTCTTTTCAGGGAGGTGTAATATATTGGAACAGAAACGTGTTGACAGCAGAAGAACAACGTATTCGATATTCTGAGCAGGCGGCACCCCTTGTACCAGCTGTTTATGGATCTCATGGCTGAATACAGCGGCCCATGTCTAGTTCCTCTGTGCTGCTGTTGGTCTGGATGGATGGAAGAAACTGGATTCATGGACAGACATTTGCAGAAAATCTTCTCCCCCTTCCGAGACTCTGAAACGCGTCTTATTTGCACTTTGAGCAATAAAGAACTTCAAGTTGAGAACTATTATGGCAGAAAGCAATGCCATAGAAAGCAACTGGCGACCGTAGGACGTGTGCCTCATTGATGGATCCCAAGTGTTATGATGACCAAGCGTCTCCGCCTCGTCTTCATGGAGCTTAATTATGCATACACCAGACTCTCTTACCAATATTGCTTTAATGTTTTACATACTGACCCCTGCCACTAGGAAACATCAGCTTTATATGTCTATTAGCACAGCGTAAATCAATGTCCGGAAAATGTTTATTAAGCTGCATGTCGACATAGTGACTAAAGGGATAATATTAACCGACTGTAAATTATAAGGCTATTACAAGTCACCTGGACTTGTATAGGTGTATAGAGATCATCTGTGGTTCTTTCTAGTCTTGACCTGCCATTGAATCTTGTGACTACTTAAAGGGTTTGTCCAGTTTTGAAAGTTAAAGGAACACTCTGGGTAAAACTGGTAAACTTTGTGATACCTATAACAGGGTCTGAGTAGGCGGTGCTTGACACAGGGATTCAAAGAACGTCGAAGAATAACTTTCTTTGTCATGCTCCGCCCCCTCAGGCCCTGCACTAGCCATAACACATTGTATTATCTCATAGCAGAGTTTTTTTTATGCTACAAATTTCTCTTGGAGGGTGGGGATTCCAGCATTGAGACGCCCTATAATGAGTTCCAGGGAAGAGAATCCACAATCCAACCAAAGGTGGACATCCCCTTTAATTAAAGTCACAGGGATGTAAATTTTACAGTTTCGGGTATGTTATTCTTTACAATCCACCAGTATGATGAACAATGGAGCGATGACATCACCAGTTATAATGGTTGAACTCAGAACTCTGTTTTTATATAGATATAATTTACAGGAGTCTATATATCTATGTTGTTATAGCGTGTGCATTATACAGAGGTTCCTCGCCTGTATATACACTGAGAAACGGGTTCCCTTGAAAGCTTCCGTATGTGACCAAAGTTGGACGCCTAAAAGTCCAATTCATATGTAGATACGAATGTCTTATGACTTTTCAGATTGCTGGTGTCGCTGACATACAGCCACTAGAACCAATATGACTTCATCCTGTCACTCAGTTTAAAGGATGCGTTGCTAGCGTTTAAGTAAGTGAACCCCCCATAAGGAGGGGGAAATGTATTTTTTGATAGATTTTGTACGGCAGTGGAAAAGATGTACAGTGACAGTATTATTCTTCCCAGACATGGTGCTTGCCAATGTTTAAGTTATTTCTCCTTGAAAATATTTGTTCAATTTTTCTTTTTTCGTTGTTACATTATTTAAACTTTTGAAGGGCACTTTATTTGTAAAATAATTTGTAGTTATAGTATCCCGTACTATGTAGAAACCCGTAACCTGTACATATTCTATCACCATATTAGTCTAGCGTGTCATAATAACTTGCGTTCATGTCATTAATAGCTTTTACTGACATATTTTCATAAATAATCTCATTTCCTAACGTGCACCAGTCGCCTTTTGCGCCGTAGAGGCCGCCATTTTGACAGCTGAACTACACTAAGAATGTAACCTACAAATTCGGACTAATGAGTCAGAGATTAGAAAAAAGGAGTCTGCTTTTTTCCCAAAACAGCGCCATCCTTGTCCATAGGCTGTGCCTGGTATTGCAGCTCAGTCCCATTCACATCCATGGAGCTGAGCTGCAAAACCAGACACAAGCCATAGACAAGAGAGACGCTGTTTTTACAGAGAAAAAAAAAGAGCGGACTTTCAGACGACCCCTTTAAGAAATTTGAAATTTTCGAACGTTTGGAACGAATTTTAAAAATGGTCGCCATGTAGTGGATACGGTTTTATTATAAATGTAACATAATAGAGCATTGTAATGTGCATTCATACGTTTTTACACAACATAACCCGGCAGGGTAATTTTTATTTATTAAATATATATTACTTCTTAAAGTGGTATCATTTTTGTAAAAAAAAAAAAAAAAAAAATTACGGTATATAAGTAAACTGAGTTTTTCCTAATAATTTGGAAATAAAATTGTAAATGTAATTAAATTGTTTTGAAATGTCGTGGTAGACGTGTGTCTTCATTTCAGGAAATAATATATGTAAGGCCCCATTCACACGACCGTATATTTCATCTGTAATTACGGACCCATTCATTTCTATTGGCCACGGACACTTTTTTCAGTATTTTTACGGAATCGTTGCCATACAACATGTTGGTGACATCATTTGCAGCCTCCCTCTTTTTTACGGATCCGTATATACGGATCAAATACGGAGGCAATACGGACCGAATTTACGGATACCCTTCCGTATATACGGATGAATTACGGATGACTACCCATCAGTATTTACGGACATAAATTTACAGATAGATGAAAATACGGTCGTGTGAGGAATAGAAAATAGTATAAAACGTGGCCTGCAGCATAAATAATCTGATCATTTATATTTCTGATACTGATCTATTCTCCTGGAATCTCCGTCAGGAATGGACGTCAAAGTGCTGCCCCCCTACCTAATGCCGTTCCGAAAGGGCATAACATAGGCAGCCCTCATTGCTGGCAGTAGCGTGAGCATTAAACACAGGGCACAGTTAATCTCTTATGGGGGCTCTCGAGGTCACTGTTATTTAAATATTCAGAATGTTACTGTTATGGGGGCACTGTGGCTACCACTAACGATACTGAGTTAGTACTCCTACACCAGGATAATTATTGAATAGGACCCTAGGGAAGACAACAGGGTCTAGTGCCCTTTGTCTGAGTCCGCATTGGGCAGTACCTTCTATAGAGGCAGACGTGCAACCTGTTAACCCCTTAAGGACGCAGCCTAGTTTGGGCCTTAAGGCTCAGAGCCCATTTTTCAAATCTGACATATTTCACTTTATGTGGTAATAACGTCGGAATGCTTAAACCTATCCAAGCGATTCTGAGATTGTTTTCTCGTGACACATTGGGCTTCATGTTCGTGGTAAAATTTGGTCGATATATTCAGTCTTTATTTGTGAAAAATTGCAAAATTTAGAGAAAATGTACAAAAAATAGCATTTTTCAGAATTTAAATGCATCTGCTTGAAAAACAGACGCTTATACCGCCCAAAATAGTTACTAGTTCACATTTCCCATATGTCTACTTTAGATTGGCATCGTTTTTTGAACATTATTTTATTTTTCTTGGACGTTACAAGGCTTAGAACATAAACAGCAATTTCTCATATATTCTTAAGAAAATTTCAAAAGCCTTTTTTTGAAGGTACCAGTTCAGTTCTGAAGTGGATTTGAGGGGCCTATGTATTAGAAACCCCCATAAAACACCCCATTTTAAAAACTAGACCCCTCAAAGTATTCAAAACAGCATATAGAAAGTTTTTTAACCGGAATTAAAGCAATGTGGAAATGAAATTTGCAAATTTCATTTTTTCTGCTGAATTTCAATTTTATTAAATTTTTTTCTGTAACAGAGAAGGTTTTACCAGAGAAATACTACTAAATATGTATTGTCCAGATTCTGCAGTTTTTAGAAATGTCCCACATGTGTCTCTAGTGCGCTCGTGGACTAAAACACAAGCCCTAGAAGCAAAGAAGCACCTAGTGCATTTTGAGGCCTCTTTTTTATTAGAATATATTTTAGGCAGCATGCCAGGTTTGAAGAGGTGTTGAGGTATCAAAACAATGGAAACCCACCAGAAGTGACCCCATTTTGGAAATTACACCCCTCAAGGAATTCATTTATGGTTTTTGTTATCATTTTGACCGCACAGTTTTTTCACAGCACCTATTTGAATTGGGCTGTGAAATGAAAAAAATTATATTTTTTTCCAATAAGATGTCATTTTTGATCAAAATTTCTTATTTTCACAGGGAACAACATACCCCATTTTGTTGCCCAATTTGTCCTTAGTGCGGCAATACCCCATTTGTTGTGATAAACTGCCGTTTGGGCCCATTGGAGGGCTCAGAAGGAAAGGAGCGCTATGTGTTTGTTGAAGTCCAGATTTTGCTGGATTGGTTTTCGGGTGCCATGTCGCATTTGCAGAGCCCCAGAGGTATCAAAGCAATGGAAACCCACCAGAAGTGACCCCATTTTGGAAACTACACCCCTCAAGGAATTCATTTATGGTTTTTGTTATCATTTTGACCGCACAGTTTTTTCACAGCACCTATTTGAATTGGGCTGTGAAATGAAAAAAATGATATTTTTTCCAATAAGATGTCATTTTTTATCAAAATTTCTTATTTTCACAGGGAACAACATACCCCATTTTGTTTCCCAATTTGTCCTGAGTGCGGCAATACCCCATTTGTGGTGATAAACTGCCGTTTGGGCCCATGGGAGGGCTCAGAAGGAAAGGAGCGCTATGTGTTTGTTGGAGTCCAGATTTTGCTGGATTGGTTTTCGGGTGCCATGTCGCATTTGCAGAGCCACAGAGGTATCAAAGCAATGGAAACCCACCAGAAGTGACCCCATTTTGGAAACTACACCCCTTAAGGAATTCATTTATGGTTTTTGTTATCATTTTGACCACACAGTTTTTTTCACAGCACCTATTTGAATTGGGCTGTGAAATGAAAAAAATGATATTTTTTCCAATAAGATGTCATTTTTGATCAAAATTTCTTATTTTCACAAGGAACAACATACCCCATTTTGTTGCCCAATTTGTCCTTAGTACGGCAATACCCCATTTGTGGTGATAAACTGCCGTTTGGGCCCATGGGAGGGCTCAGAAGGAAAGGACCACCATTTGGCCTACTGGAGCTTTTCTGGTGCTAAGTCATGTATGCAGAAGCCCCTGAGGTACCAGTAGAGTTGAAACCCCCGAGAAGTGACCCCATTTTAAAAACTACACCCCTTAAGACATTCATCTAGAGGTGTAGTGAGCATTTTGACCCCATAGGTATTGTGTAAAAGATAATGCGCAGCAGATGGTGCAGAGTGAGATTTGCAATTTTATATATATATATGCCATTTCAGTGTCCAATATAGTGTGCCCAGCATTCGCCACCGGAGATATACACCCCTTAAATTGTAATGTGGGTTCTCCTGGGTACGGCAATACCCTACATGTGGCTGTTATCAGCTGCCTGGGCATACGGCAGGGCTCAGAAGGGAAAGATGAGGGGGGTAAGCTGTGCGGAGTGCATCAGGGTAAATTAAAAATCAAGGGATGTATGATACATTTTAAAACAATCTTTTATACAGAGCCCTGGTTTTTCGGGACACGTGTCACATTGGTATATTGTGTTCTTCCTTATCCCCCTCTTATAGCAGACTCTGCACCTCTTTTGACTCTTTCCCTTTCCACCGGTTTGGGGAACTTCTCCTGGAAAGTGTTGCCCTGGTACGATGCGTGTGGCCTCGCTTCCAGAAGTACTGGGTGCCCCCCCTTCCTGGTCCCTAAAGATTAGATCTTGAAATTCCAGGAAAGTTCCCGTCTGGCCTGCACATCGACGTAGCACGTACGCATTGTACAAAGCCATCTGTATGATGTGCCCGCCCAGCTTCTTATACCACACCGCATGGCGCTGTAGGGCTTCAGGACTTGATTTGACAAGTCCACCTCTCCCATGTACCTATTGTAGTCCAGGATGCAGTCTGGTTTAGGGGTGGCCTTTCCTTCATATATCCTAAATCTGTAGGTATACCCTGATGCACACTCGCACAGCTTATACATCTTCACGCCATACCTTGCCCTCTTACCCGGCAGGTACTGGCGGAATTGAACCCTCCCTTTAAAATGTACCAGGGGCTCATCAATAGAAATACACTTCTCGGGGGTGTATGCTTGGGAAAACCGGGCACTGAAACGGTCTAATAGGGGTCTCCGTTTATACAAACGGTCAAAACTGGGGCCATCTCGGGGTGGGCACGGCTTATTATCAGTGTAATGTAAGAAGCGAAGTATTGCCTCATTTATTTATTTTTTTAGGTTCCAGTTCAGTTCTGAAGTTGCTTTGAGTGGCCCATATATTAGAAACCCCTATCAAACACCCCATTTTAGAAACTAGACCCCTCAAAGTATTCACAACAGCATTTAGAAAGTTTATGAACCCTTTAGGTGTTTCACAGGAATTTAGAGCAAAGTAGAGGTGAAATTTCCTTTTTTTTTTTTGTCAGAAAATCCTCTTTATACCATTTTTTTTATAACACAAAAGGTTTTACCAGAGAAACGCAACTTAATACGTATTGCCCAGATTCTGCAGTTTTGAGAAATATCCCACATGTGGCCCTCGTGCGGTAATGGACTGAAGCACCGGCCTCCGAAGCAAAGGAGCACCTAGTGGATTTTGAGGCCTCTTTTTTATTAGGCACCATGTCCGGTTTGAAGAGGTCTTGTGGTGCCAAAACATTGGAAACCCCCCAAAAGTGACCGCAATTTGGAAACTAGACCCGTTGAGGAATCCATTTTAGTTAACTTGGGGTGCATGCTGCTTTTTGATCAGTTTTTATTCTATTTTTAGGTGGCGCGGTGACTAAAAAACAGCAATTCTACTATTGTTTTTTTATTCTATTTTTTTTACAGCGTTCACCGTGCGCTATAAATGATATATTCACTTTATTCTGCGGGGCGATACGATTACGGCGATACCAGATGTTTATAGTTTTTTTTATGTCTTATGGCGTTTGCACAATAAAATACGTTTTGTAAACAATCACTCACTTTTTGTGTTACCTTATTCTAAGAGCCAGAACGTTTTTATTTTTCAATCAATAGAGCCGTGCGAGGACTTATTTTTTGCGTAACGAACTGTAGTTTCGATCAGTACCATTTTTAGGTACATGCGACTTTTTGATCTCTTTTTATTCAATTTTTTGGGAGGTGAAGTGACCAAAGAATTGTGATTGTGGTACGGTTTATTATTATTTTTTTTTACAGCATTCACCGTGCGGGATAAATAACAAAATCATACATGCGTAGTGCAGTGTATTAGAACTGTCAGCTACTCACGGACAGCAAGCATAGTGGGTCCTGACGTTGTCAGGACCCACTAGGCTTCCGTCTATGGCATAGCCGGACGCCATTGTTTGGTGTCCGGTTGCCATAGTCACCATCGCCGGCCGCTATCGTGTAGCAGGCCGGCGATGGCGGATTAACCCCTAAGAAGCCGCGATCGCTATTGAACGCGGCTTCTGAGGGGTTAATCGGCGGGGGAGCTCCGCGATCGGTCCCCACACATTGAGCAGTGATAGTCTGCTGTCGGAAACAGCAGCTATCACAGCTCATGAACGCGCCCCGCACGAACGGCGCCGTGTTTACTCCATGACATACTATTATGTCATGGAGCGCGAACTATGCACTTACCATGACATAATAGTATGTCCTGGAGCGTTAAGGGGTTAAGGGCCCTGTGGTGAGAGGGGCCCAATACTGAACTGCTACTCTTCCTCCTTGACACGTTGCCATAGTGTTTGCCTGCAGCCACCACTAGGTGGTACTCACTCCATGAGTTCAATAGAAGTTGTATAAATCCACACGCAGTAAGCTCCCCCTAGTGGTGGCTTCAGGAAGCCAAACTTTTATTATTTAACTCTATAAAGCAGGGGATTTGGAGATTTGTATCAGAAAAACAGAGTTCTGATTCTTATAAAGATATTTTATAAAAATTACAGTTGACATTAACATAATTTTTTTTTTTTTAAAAGAAGCACATTTGTCGGAGCTCTTAGTGTTAGGTGGGTCCATTCTGGGGTCCTATGATTTCTGTGTAAGCCCCGTGTCCAAGGCTGGGAGTGTCATCATGTGAGAAGAGGCTGAAGGTAAGTGAAAAGTCACAGATTGAGCATAGAAATTGTAGGGTCCTCCAAAAACACTTTTACCCTCTTCCACCGGGTCTAAAGCATTGAGTAGGAGCGATTTATTTCATGTTATTGAATATCTGATCATTCTATGAACCGTTTTTATCAGTGCTTGTGACTCATTTGAAACTGTTTTCCCCTTTTTATATAATACCTTCAGTTAGCAGTGTTGTTAATGTCGTATGGTGTGTGCCTAGTGATGACATCACTCTTTCCTTCCCCATTATTGAGTGACTTCACGTAAATGTTTTCACTTTTTTTTTTTTTTTTACAAATGATCTCTCTTGTAACATGAAGCAAGTTTTCAGAAATGCTCTTTTCATGTGGTCTCAACGCATTTCCCCTATGTGTGGGCTCCAGAATGACATGAAATGAGGAGGCGTGGCCTCCAGACGGCAGCGAGCGAAGTACAGACATGGTATCATTTACATTGACTATGAACTTTTATATGCCACTATAATCATTTCTGCCTGGGATGTTGTCGATGCATCAAGATTTATCTACCGGGACTCTGTAGCTTTGATACCTTGGGTCATTTATTTTTAAAAAAATGAAGAATTTTTTGTGCGTTTTGCTGCTGGGTTGGGTAAGTCATTACTTTATTCGTTCTTCAGACACTTCACTCTTCTATAACATTAGTACAGACATGGGTAAAGGCTCTTGCCCACGACCGAGTGCCAATAGGGACGTTTTTCATGGCATCCGAGTGGCACCCGATAGTTTTCATGGACCCATTCACTTCAGTGGGTGAATCTGGTCAGTGAAAACAGAACCAACTCCGATCCGTGGAAAGATAGAACTATCCTATCTTTCCACGGATCACGGACGGGACTCGGGTAGCACACATTGTCGTGTGTAACAGCCCTAAGCCTTGGTGTAGAAATGTAATCCAACAAGAGATATAGATGCATGAGGTTGGTTGGCTTTCCCATGAGAGTCGTCAACCAGTGCAGGACTTCATAGGGTGTATATAGAGGAACGGGGCTCCCTTCTGATGCTGGTTGACACCACCACACCCCTAACCACCTGAGACATGAGGACTTGGTGCTTGTTTGCCCCCATCCTTTATATGTTCTTGGTCTACATCTAGATTTGGTAACATTTTAGGACCGACCAAGAGGGGAACTTTAGCCTGGTTCCCACCAATCATTATATGGGATGCATTCAACCTCAGGTTCTCCAAAGGGGCCCACAGGAGTTGTAAGGTCTGAATCTATGATCAATACGTCTTTGTTCTCTCCCAATTAGGATACAAGGCAGGTGAGGCTAACCTGGGGCTAAACCTCCCTTCTCTTCCTTATAGATTAGTGGGGCTCAAAAAAAAACAGGAGAACCTCCTGTCCTAGGATGAGGGTGTTTTGCTGTGAACCTACACCAGACGGCAAGGGCACCAACACGTCATTCTGCCTTGGCCATCTAGGCCAGATTCACACGAACTAGTGCAATCTCAGACGTGAAAAACTGCCATTTTTCACGTCCGAGTTGCACCCATGCGAGTCCCATTTTCACAGATACCCATAGACTCGAGTCTATCGAGGGATCCGTGAAAACGGAAGAAAATAGGACATGTTCTAATTTTCAATGGACACTTCACACAGTCTGTTGAAACAACGGCCATGTGAACGGTTCCATTGAAATACATGCGTCCGTGTAATACGACTTAGGATGTGGAATATAAAATGGGGCAGGAAAGCAAGAAAATTATGATTTTACCTAAAGCATTGGTCTCCATCCTGTGGCTCTCCGGCTGTTGAAAAAACTACATTTTGCATAGCTGGAGAGCTGCAGGTTGGAAACCACTGGTCTAATGTGATGACCTAGATCGTTCTAACTACATTATGCCGAATGGTCAGAATACATATTACCATTTCCTGTGGAGTATAGAAAGGAGCACTGCGGCAACGAGACAAATCAGGGCACATTTGTCAAAAGTAATAGACCACAAAATATTTAGTATGTACTGAAAAAAAATGCCCCCCCCCCACACACACACACAGAATGAAACTCCATGAACAATATCTCCAGCCAAATACATCCATGCCCTGTTTTAGAAAGTTGGCTATACATATTAGATAAACGTTGGCCGAAGCCATGTTTTTGACAGGTTGGGTCAACTAGCTAAAGCTTGTGGGGGCCTCCTGACCATCCCCTGATGACAGATTTTGTGGAAAAGAAGGATGTGGCATGTTGCATTTTGACATGCCCGATCCTTTGTTCCCACGGTAGATAAGCCGCTGCCAGTGGAGTCTTATTGCTCTCTCCCCATTGAAGTAAACACGCACGTTGGGTCTCAGCCGAGTGAAAGTGTTTACGGTTTAGTCGGGTGAAAAAGCTGTCGGTCAATCGAGCGTTTAGCTGACACCTATCAATGTGTATAGCCAGCTTCACTCTGCACAGTATAAGTGCCTTCTGCATTATATTTATCTTAACTGGCATGAATCAATCAACTTACAATTATGATGCCTGTTAGAAATATGCCCTGTTCGCCCAGACATAAGCATCACGTCCACCAATAAACAAATTATCTTTCAGTTGCTCGCTACAGATTCTGTACATGGCTGATCCAGTAACATGTCTTGAAGCAGGGTACGAAGTTGCAACCATAGTCAGCCATTTTGGATGAAAACTATCTTTGGTCACCCAGTCACCCATGTCACAATCCGTGGGTATGAGGACCCACTAGGCTGCACCGCCGTAGCGGAGTTGCAGCTGGCCAAACAGTCCTAGTACAAGAATACTTTTGATAGTCCAGACAGCAGCAGAGGCTTAGGCACAGATGAACTTGAAGGCAGATGACGCGACGCTGGATGGATGATATCAGGTGTGGCAGACGACACCAGACGTGGTCTAAGACAGCAGGCGTGACAGGTGGCAGGGCATGGGAACAGGATAACACTAAGGGACCATTTGCTAAGACTAACGTGGAAATACACAACAACGTTCAGGCACCGAGTGAAAGGGCAGAGACTTTTTTTTATAGTCCAGGGTGATCATGGGCTGATTGGTAATGTTTTACATGTGCGCGCTGGCCCTTTAACCCCTTCCCGCAAAATCACGTACAGTTACGTGATGGGAGCTGGTGTGTTAGCGCATCCCCATGTAACTGTATGTGATGGGGATGGAGCGGGCTCAGAGGCCGAGCCAGCGCCATCACGGCCGGGTGTCGGCTATATATTACAGCCGACACCACGGTGTAATGGCCCGGACCGGAGCTAGCCTCTGATCCGGCCGGTTAACCCCTTAGATGCAGCGATCAAAAGCGATCATTGCATCTAGGTGGTTAGATCTCACCCGATGGTTGCTAATGAAAACCATTGGGACCCATGGGGATGCCGATTGTTGCTATGGCAACTGGAGGCCTAACAATGGCCTCCTAGTATGGAAGCCTATTAGTGTATTAGAATAACGATCAGGGCTTCATGCCTTCAAGTCCCATAGTGGGACAAAAACAAAGTAAAAAAAAAAGTTAATAAAGATGTTAAAAAATAAAAATTTCAAGTTAAAAAAAACAATAACCGCCTTTTTCCCATAATAAGACTTTTATTCGAGGAAAAAAGGGAAAACATTAAAAAAGTAGACATATTTGGTATCACTGCATCCGTAACGGCCTGAACTATAAAGATATCATGCTATTTTACCCGCACGGTGAACAGAGTGAAAAAATAAATTAAAAAAACAATTCCAGAATCGCTGTTTTTTGGTCACCACTCCTTGCAAAACAGAATAAATAAAGTGATCTAAAAGTTGCATGTACCCCAAAGTTATACCGTTAAAATCTACCACCTGTCCCGCAAAAAACAAGCCCTCCCACAGCTCTTATGACGGAAAAAAAAAAAAGTTATGGCTCTCAGAATATGGCGACACAAAAAATTAATTTGAAACAAAAGTGATTTTATTGTGCAGACGCTGCAAAGCATAAAAAAACTATATACATATGGTATCGCCATAATCGTATCGACCCGCGGAATAAAGGAGAATTGTCAGCGATAGCACACGGTGAACGCCGTAAAAAATAAATAATAAACATTGTCAGAATTGCTGGTTTTTGGTCACCTTCTTTGCCAAAAAATGAAATAAGAAGTGCTAAAAAAAATCGCATGTACCCCAAAACAGTACCAATGAAAACTACAGATTGTTCCGCAACAAAGAAGCCCTCACACAGTTCCGGTGGAAAAAAAATTAAAAAGTTCTGGCTCTCAGAATATGGCGACGCAAAATGTGCAGTGCGTTCTAAAAGCGGTCAAGATCGGGTGCCATTTATCAGTGCGACACCGGACACATCTATTAATTATTATTTATTTACCCCATTATTATACCCTCTTATTATACCCTCATGTACTCCGCACAGATTACATATACCCTGATGTGCTCCGCACAGATTACATGTGCCCCCACATTATAAACTGAAATACCAGCAAAACCCCAAACAGAACAACTACCAAGCAAAATCTGTGCTCGAAAAGCCAAATGCCGCTCCCTCCCTTCTGAGCCCTACACTGTGCCCAAACAGCAGTTTACATCCACATATGTGGCATCGCCATACCCGGGAGAACCCGCTTAACAGTTTGAGGTATTTATCTTTAGTGGCACGAACTGGGCACAACATATTGTGAACTAAAATGGCATAGCAGTGGAAAATTGCAATTTTCACTTTGCACCATCCACCGAGCGTTCGTTTCTAATACAAGAAAACAAACCCGTGGGGTCAAAATGCTCACTACACCCCTTAACAAATGCCTTGAGGGGTGCAGTTTCCAAAATGGGGTTCACTACTTGGGGGTTTGTTTTACTATTTGACGCCAGAGCCCTGCTATTGTCGGCCAATGCTGCGAAAATCACCCAAATATTCCTCACGTGCGCATTTGCTCTTTCACTCCTAAGCCCTGTCATATGTCCTCGCGAGTGATAAAGGCCTTGAGGGGTGTAGTTTACAAAATGGGGTCACTTCTCAGGGTTTTACACTCTACTCTGGTACCTCAGGGAGCTCTGCAAATGCGATATGACGCCCGTACACCAGTCCAGCAAAATCTGCGCCCTAAAAGCCAAATGGCGCTCCTTACATTTTAAGCTCTGCCATGTGCCAAACAGCAGTTTAGGGCCACACATGGGGTATTGCCGTACTCGGGGGAAATTGGGTAACAAACTGTGTGTTGTTTTTTCTCCTATTACCCCTTGTGAAAATAAAAAATTAAGAGCAAAACGAAATATTTTTAAAAAAATAAAATTTTTACTTTTACTGCCTAATTCTAATAAAATTTATGAAACACCTGTGGGATCAAATGCTCACTACACCCCTAGATGAATGCCCTGAGGGGTATAGTTTCCAAAATGGAGTTTCTCAGGGCTTTCTACTGTACTGGTACCTCAGGGGTTCTGCAAATGCGACATGGCACCCAAAAAACAATCAAGTAAAATCTGTATGCCAAGTAGCACTCCTGCCATTCTGAGCCCTGCGGTGTGTCCAAACAGCAGTTTATTACCAGATATGGGGTATTGCTGTGATCAGAAGAGTTTGCTTTACAGATGTTGGGGTGCTTTTTCTCCTTTATCTATTGTGAAAATGAAAAAATATGAGCTAAAACTATTTTTTTTTTTTTTTTTTTTAAATTAGATTTTAGAATTCACTGCCTAATTCCAATAAATTCTGCAAAAAAATGTATGGGGTCAAAATGCTAGAAATATTCCTTGAGGGGTGTAGTTTCCAAAATGGGGTCACTCTTTGGGAGGTTTCCAATGTTTTGGTCCCTCCTGGGCGTTGCAAACACGACATGGCACTGAAAACCATTCCAGCAAAATCTGCTCTCCAAAATCCAAATGTCGCTCCTTCCATTGTTAGCCCTGCCGTGGATTCAAACAGCAGTTTATTATCACGTATGGGGTATTGCCGTAATCGGGAGAAGATGCTTTAAAAATGTTGGGGTGATTTTTCTCATTTATACCTTGTAAAAATTAATCTAATTTTTTTCAGAAAAAAGTAGATTTTCATTTTTACAGACTAATTCCAATAAGTTTAGCATTAAAAAAACCAAATGGTGGGGTCAAAATGCTAACTATACCCCTAGAAATATTCCTTGAGGGGTGTAGTTTCCAAAATGGGGTCACTTTTGGGGGGTTTCCAATGTTTTGGCACCCCAAGACCTCTTCAAACCTGACATGGTGCCTTGAATATATTCTAAAAAAAAAGGAGGCCCCAAAATCCACTAGGTGCTCTTTTGCTTCTGAGGTCTGTGTCTCAGTCCATTACCACACTAGGGCCACATGTGGGATATTTCTAAAAACTGCAGAACCTGTCAATAAATATTGAGTTGAGTTTCCCTGGCAAATCTTTCTATGTTAAAGAAAAAAATTAATTTCAACTCTACTTTGCTTTAATTCCTGTGAAATGCCTAAGGGGTTAGGAAACTTTCTGAATGCTGTTTTGAATACTTTGAGGGGTGCAGTTTTTAAAATGGGGTGATTTATGGGGACTTTCTAATATATAAGGACCTCAAAGCCACTTCAGAACTGAACTGGTCTCTGAAAAAATAGCCTTTTGAAATTTTCAAGAAAATGTGAGAAATTGCTGCTAAAGTTCTAAGCCTTGTAACGTCCTAGAAAAATAAAAGGACTTTTAAAAAACAATGCAAACATAAAGTAGGCATACGGGAGATGTTAACTAGTAACTATTTTGTGTGGTATTACTACCTGTCTTACAAGCAAATACATAAAAATTTAGAAAATTGCTAATTTTTGACATTTTCTCAGAATTTTGATGTTTTTCACAAATAAACACTGAATATATCGATCAAATTTTACCACTAACATAAAGTACATTGTGTCACGAGAAAACATTCTCAGAATCGCTTGGATACATAAAAGCATTCCGAAGTTATTACCACATAAAGAAACACATGTCAGATTTGAAAAAATTTGCGGTGTCCTTAAGGCCAAAACAGGCTGTGTCCTTAAGGGGTTAAGGCCGGGTGCGAACACCCTATGGGGCACAGCAGAGCGGAGCATAAGTGAATGCTGGCGTCTTCTAGGAAGGAGATGCCGGCCAGCACTCACTAGTCAATGGCCGTGGCTGTCGAGGGGTTGGTCCTCGGCCGTGGACATTACATCCCACCTGTGTATACAAATATACACAGACCCTCCCCTTCTTTCTCCTCCTTTTTTCCACATCTATATATCTGTCAATCTTGGCACCTATTAAGTCCCATTGTTGCTGGATTAAATTAATTTTACAGTGCAATAATTAACCCCTCGAAGTCATAGACATTTATAGTTTTTGTTTTAATTTTTCTCTTCCCGTCTTCCAAGAGCCGTAACTTTTTTTTTCATTTTTTTGTCAAAGTGATGTGAAGGCTTATTTGCTGGAGGAGTTGTAGTTTCTCTTGGCACTTTTTAAAGAACCATCTAATGTAATGGGAAACTGAATTTTTTTTTTGTGGGGTGGAATTAGAAAAAACTCTGATTCCTCCATTTTTATTTGTTTGTTTTTACGGATCTCACAATGCGGTAAAAATGACAACTTCACTTTATTCTGCTGGTCAATACGATTATGGCGATACCAAACTTATATAGGTTGTTTTACTACTTTTACAAAGAAAAAAATATTTGTTCAAAAAATGTATTGTTTTGTTTCACCCTATTCTGAGAGCCATAACTTTTCATTTGATTGAGTGGTATGAAGGCTTATTTTGTTGCGGGATGAGCTGTAGTTTTTACTTATACCATTTTCTTGGTATACCCGACTTTTTGATAATTTTTTATTATTTTTTTTTTTAGGTAAAACATCGATTCTGGCTCTTTAAATGATGTTTTTTTTATGGCGATCACTGTGCGAGTTAAGTAATATTATTGTAATATATTGTAAAACTTCGGACTTTTACAGTTACTCCAATACCAATTTTTTTTTTTACATTACTTTAGAGGAAAAAAAGGGAAATTTTTTTGTAACTTTTATTTTTTTAAAATTGTTTGTACACTACTAAAATTGTAACTATTTTTAGCATTTTTTTTATTAGTCCCCCTAATTGAGTAGGAGCAGAAAGAAGGCAGATGGTCTGTCTTTCTAACGGCTTAGATGCTGCGGTCACTATTGGCCATGGCATCTAAGTGGTAAAATGAAAGTTATCTCATGTTGCTGACCGTTAGTGCGAGGTGTCAGAAGTTCTACACACCTGACACCTGCAGCATGATGAGCTTCAACACCCGCAGCATGACGTACAGTGTTGTCCTGGTGTGTCAAGGGGTTAAAGTGGAGCTTTCCTCTTTAGATGTATTATCCCGCCTCTATGATCCCAATGTATAGGGAGGGGCTCCAAAGCAGAGAGCGGTGGCGACATATTGGGGGGACAAAATTTGGAGGTGCCCACAAAGTCAATAGCATAATTCCTAACCATCCAAAGGACCTAAAAGGATCGGGATTTACGCAAATATGCACAAAAGTGGGAATTTCTGGGGGTTCTATAGGTGTTCCCGGATGGTTTGGGGCAGAGCTGAAAACTATCCCGCAAAAGGGGGTTCAAATGTTGGGAGGTATCCAATGGGAATTATGGAAACAGCCGCACTAGCACCTGTGGGTTAGGGGACCACCTACTCCTGATGGACGAGGGTCCTATGGATATGCCATAAATGTCTGAAAAGGAGAGCTAGATTTAACCTTTTTTACTGCAGCTCTTCATTATATAACAAATACATCTCCACTCGACATAAAGCAGAACTAGAAACAACCATTTGGGCTCCTCTTGACACGATGACATAAATATTCGGTTTTGTGAGATCTTTTGGCATTTACTTTAACCCAGTTGTGGTTTATTTCACGCAACACTGAAACCTCAACATTAAAACTTTCTGTGTGTTATGACTGGACATAAACATTTCGATTTTCCCCTGAAGTTTGCAGTTAAAAAATAAATAAATAAATAAATAAGAAAAGTGATGTTTTCTGCAGACATATCTGTCAATGTCCAATCAGATTGCAGGATTATGACCTCGCCGAAGATCATTTTTAGTCTCTGTAAAGTTTTATACGTTTTTTTGTGCTTGGTTTTCACAATCTAGAATTATTATTTTGTGTTTGGATCTTATGTCCAGCCTTGAACACCAAGAACAGGTCCCTGATTCAATTCTTAATATATCTTTATAGCAGTTACAGCTCCATTTTTCTGATACAGAGCTCCAAATCCCCTGTGTAGTCAGAGTTAAATCAAACAATTCACATTGCCTGCAGTCATCACTAGGGGGGAGCTTATTAGCTTTCTGTCTACAGCTTCTACATTGAACTCAATAATAAAACCGTATGCAGTAAGCTCCCCCTAGTGGTGACCGCAGGCAGCCAGAATTTTTTAACATGTAACTGTCTATACAGGGGATTTGGAGCTCTGTATCAGGAAAATGAAGCTCTGATCACCGTAAAGGCATATTAAAAAATGAATCAATGCAGAATGTTGGACCTAACAACTCCATGTTTTTTAAAGGTGGACATTCAAGATTGCTGTAAAAATTTCAGGATTATATATGTTTAGCAGTCAGATTTCCAGACCATCACAAACCGAAACATTTCGGGGTATGGATGCTCTATAGCAGAGGAAAATCTATTCTGCTATTGTTAGACATTTCCATTGCATTTTTCAACACAGAACTCCTAAAGGGATATTGTGGTTATGACATGTTATCACCAATCTACTGGATAGGTAATATCTGTTAGATCGGTTGGGGACCGGTCAATGTGATGCCCGCCGATTGCCTTGTCCGCAAGAATTATTGCCGGGTGGAGTTGAATGGAGCAGAGGCCAAGCATGCACCATGCCGCTCCATTCAAGCGCTATGATACTGACGGAAATTGCCGAGCACAGCTGCCCAAGGTTGGACTCCCACTGATCTAACAGTTGTCATCTATCTAGTGGATAGGTAATAACTTGTCATAACTGGAATACTCCCTTAAAAAGTGCCATGGAAATCAATGGATCCCTATCGAGTTGTCTGTCCTGGTAAATCTGAGTAAAGGAAGCCCCAAAGTAGTGGTCACATCTCAAAAGTAATGTTTACCATACGAGATTGTGGAAACCTATGTACAGCACCAAAGGGGTAAGGCCATTCTATAGAACACAGAGGTGCCCTTGTATTGGAAGTTGGTAGGGTCTCAGCTCATGGACCTCCTCCAATGTTATCTTCTATGAAATGTTTTATTTGTTGATGGGCAAACTTGACCTATAACTTCCCGAGCCCTCAGCAGTTTTTCACCACTGGAACTTGGAGAAACCCATGTTCATCAATGCTTTGAGACGACTGTAGGCGTATGTAACCCTTTACACCACACATTTCGGTTTGTGGGCATAACTGACTCACAATATTTCGTATACATCAGTTATTTTTAGCTCGAAAGCAAAATTTTATGACAATGCATTATTCGGATATTTCTTTCACTTTTGACAATGAGTTTATCGCCAAAAAATTGGATCCCAGACTGGTTGAAGAGCTTCTTCATTGCATTCCCTTTACAAAAAGTCACCGGGGATTTGAAAGTTTTTCCAGTTCTAAGATTGATTGGCGGCTCTGGTCACACAGAAGGTGACATACAGGGACATCCATTCAGTCCTGGACAATGGGTTATCAGGGAGCCAAAACAAGTGAGCTCCACCCTGACTACTTAGAAACAACTTTTTGATTCCGAGGTGTCGAGTCTGCAGGAAATAGATCTCAACGATCCCTTTTTGCTTTGCTGAATGGCACAAAAGACTACATATGGTTGGGGTACATGCGGCAGGCACAGACGTTCTGGCACCCTAGGCTCGCAACCACCCCCCAATCCTAATATGAATTGTATAGCAGTATTACCTAGATATTGTATAGCATTGTTATTAGATTACTTTATGTCTGGAGCTGTTATTTGGTCACTGTATGGTGGAATTTACTCGTGTGGCACTACGACTTAGGCACTGTACATAAAATTATTTTTGCAGTGTATGATGGCAACTGTATGGCCACCATATGGCACTGTTATTTAGACACCATACTGTATGGAGCTTGTAATAAGGCACTGTATGCTAATTGCTATTACATACCATATGGGGGGTACGAGCAGAAGGAAAGACACAGCGCACCATCCAATATAAGGCTGGCCCTGCTGGCAGGCTAAATTCCAGCTTACTGATGGGCACTTCAGGGGGGATTTTGAGTGGGCACAAAAATGTAAATGCTTTTCATGATAGACATTGATGAACCATAAGGAAGAGAATATTCAGAGGTTTCTCAGCAGATATATATATATATATATATATATATATATATATACACATATAAAAGATAATACTTATAATATCAAGTATACAAGCCTACCATAATGGGCAGTTACCCCAGGCCCAGAGAAAAAGTTGAAAAGCCCATCACCAAAATGTTTATAACCCCCTAGCTCTAAATTTGGTATTTAAGAGGGATTCTAAGCCCCAAGGTCTTCTCAACTTCTACAATGATGGTGAACTTGGGGAGGGGCATAGGTCATATGCATTGTCTTTTAGCTTAGGGGTGCCAAATGGGTGAAGGGGGAGTTGGGTGCTGAATTGTTGGTGTAGCCCAATTTTGATTTTCACATGGGACCCTCTCTTTTTAGTGTGCCCAACTCACTGTCAGACCAAACCACAAGACCTACAACATATGTAATGGACTGTGACAGTGATATGTACTTTACATACCGGTTCTTGGCTAATATATGATAAGGTCACAAACCACATCACTAGTGATATAAAGTGCGTGCTCCTTCCTCTACTTTGAATCATTTCTTCTACTTTACACACGCAAAACCATTACAACGTCATCTGAGAACCAAAAACAACCTTTATTTTGGAAAGTAACAAACCGGTCTGAACTTTTAAAAATGGTAGAAATTGAATGTGATGAATTCTGCGTATAAGATGGACTATTTCCTACTAAAATAATGGCATGTGACCTTCTTAGGCTGAAGGAATACAGTTCTAAACTAAACTGCTTTCAGGTGTGGACAGTTATTAGTTCACCACGGATGGTGATCACAGGAAAATTCTTTTAAAGAATTCATCGAGTTTCCAGGTACTAATTTCCAGGTCATGGACCTAGGGGTGTAGCTATGGCGGTGCTGGAGGGGCAGGAGATGCTGGTATGAGGCCCTATATACACAATGGTAAATAATAACAATTATAATGGAGCTGTGACGACTTATGGAAATCTCGGAACTAAAAGCTATGGGGCCAGGGCTCGAAAAAACATCGAACAGCGTTGGTTTTAGGGTAATGTTAGTCTTCGGGTGACAGAACCACAGTGGTCCCCCAGTCTAACCCTCCCCTTCAGACCTGGTGACTGTCCTTGCTCTCTTAAATTATACTAAATGTGTTTTAACTGTATCTGATCTTCACCAACCTACAGTACCTCAGTTCATCGACCGCTAGGAAAGCTTTTTTCCAGTCATCTTAGCATTATTTTAAAGTATTGGTACACCATCATTGGCTCTTCAATAACAGGCTAGGACCAATTTGGTGCAGCGAGGTCCTAGGCGTGAATGTGACACTTCCCTGTCATGTTGCCGCCTATGAGGATTCATAGGCGTGATGATGTCATCCTAAAAGGTTGATGTAGTGACGTTGGCCCTTAGAAGGTTAATAACAGGCTAGGATATGTCCAGTTTGTCCCCCTTAGACATCGATACTGTGTTGGTGATGTCATAGACGTAATGATGTGAAGCTCCACCATTAAGTAACATTGGATATACAGCAAATGTTTAAAATTTGCATTTATAATATATATATACATATATATATATATATATATATATATATATATATGTTCATAACCTGCTTTTGCTATTTTCTGTTGATTCTAGTTTTATTGTAGCTCATGTGAACAGCCAGGGCACTATTAAGTGCTCTTAGGACAAAATATAGATCCATATTAAGATTATTAGATCCACCAACAGCAGCTTGCTGACTATTTCCAAGCGTCATTAAAAGCTTTTTTTCCCCCTGATGTAAAAGTGAACTGAAAAATCATTGGAAACAGCCAATAAGATAATCAAGATACAGTCTAAAGATTTGCTGACTATATAGCCGATGATAAAGTTGGAGTTTCACTTTAAAGGGGTTGTTTAGGATTAGATAAACACATGGTGGCTTTCTTTTAGAAAGAGCACCACACCTGTCTGTGGGTTGGGTCTGGTATTGCAGCTCAGCTCCATGGAAGTGAATGGGATTTAGCTGCAATACCATACACAACCTGTGGACACGTTTGGCGCTATCTGTGGAGGGTAACGCCTGAGTTTATAATTTCATAATTTGAAATATTATTTATCACCTTCAATCTTTGCTTTGTCTTGCTACATGTCTTGCAGCAGAAGTGGATTTTTCAGCGGCATAAGATTCCGATAACATTATCTGTATCATCAGCCGCTATGACATTTATAAGTAGCAGACAATCTTCTCAGTATCTCATTTCCTGGGGATATCACTGTGGTTGGCACTTTCCTGTAGAAAGGAGAATGATACACAGAATTTTACCCTGTTGGGGGTCAATGATTTACAAATACTTAAAAAGTTGCTGGCAATTCAGCAAACTTTTGATAGTGACATGCCAAAAGTTTTGATAGGTGGTAGTCCGGGTGCCGAGGCCCAAACTGATCGCTAAAACAAACGGGCAGAAGCTCTCACCCGAGTGCTTTGCCTTTTTGGTTGCGATCGGCAATCCTACTATGTCTGAAGAATAGAAAGTCAATCAGTGTGTCTTTATTTGTAGGTGTGAACGCTGGTTGATTCTATATCTCTGATGCTGTTAGATCTCTCTATTCCGGGACCTCTGTCTGCGCCGGTAGTAGTCGCTCCCGGTCCCTGGTGCCTGAGGCGTCACAAAGGCCGATCTGCCACATAAAAAGATATGTCAGTATTATAAATGGCACATGGTAGGTGCGGGTTACAGATTTTGCATTGGGGACCAGAAACTTCAAGTTATGCCTTGGTCTATGTAGTCTATATATGACTTGCCTACAGACAGTACAGGGGCTATAGGGTGCACACAGGGGCACTGAATTTTGTTGAGAAACGCACAAACTATGGTATCTACATAATTCACTACGCGGTGTGCAGGGGCGCAGCTAAAGGCTCATGGGCCCTGATGTAAGAATTCAAATTGAATCCCCCAACCCCTCCCCAACACCACCAGACCCCTGCACATGCCTATGCCCAGCTGCCTTGCCCAACAGACCCCATGAATGCCCCTACAGTATAATGCCCTCCATAGCTGCCCCCACAGTATAATGCCACCACACAGTATAATGCCCCCCATAGCTGCCCCCCACACAGTATAATGCCCCCATACCTGCCCCCACAGTATAATGCCCCCCATAGCTGCCCCCACAGTATAATGCCCTCATAGCTGCCAACAGTATATTGCCACCCATAGCTGCCACATACAATATAATGCCCCCACAGCTGCCCCATACAGTATAATGCCCCCATAGCTGCCACATACAGTATAATGCCCCCTCAGCAGCTACCATAAGCATGCCCCCATGTGTACCTAATAGAAAAATAATAACATAATTACTTACCTATACCCGTTCCCACAACAGTATTAGGATTAGTACAGGATAAGTAATGTAATGTATGTACACAGTGACTCCACCAGCAGAATAGTGAGGGCAGCGCTGGAGTATAATATAGGATGTAACTCAGGATCAGTGCAGGATAAGTAATGTAATGTATGTACACAGTGACTCCACCAGCAGAATAGTGAGTGCAGCTCTGGAGTATAATACAGGATGTAACTCAGGATCAGTACAGGATAAGTAATGTATGTACACAGTGACTCCACCAGCAGAATAGTGAGAGCAGCTCTGGAGTATAATACAGGTTGTAACGCAGGATCAGTACAAGATAAGTAATGTAATGTATGTACACAGTGACTCCACCAGCAGAATAATGAGTGCAGCTCTGGAGTATAATACAGGCTGTAACTCAGGATCAGTACAGGATAAGTAATGTAATGTATGTACCCAGTGACTCCACCAGCAGAATAGTGAGTGCAGCGCTGGAGTATAATACAGGATGTAACTCAGGATCAGTACAGGATAAGTAATGTAATGTATGTACACAGTGACTCCACCAGCAGAATAGTGAGTGCAGCTCTGGAGTATAATACAGGATGTAACTCAGGATCAGTACAGGATAAGTAATGTAATGTATGTACACAGTGACTCCACGAGCAGAATAGTGAGTGCAGCTCTGGAGTATAATACAGGATGTAACTCAGGATCAGTCCAGGATAAATAATGTAATGTATGTACACAATGACTCCACCAGCAGAATAGTGAGTGCTGCTCTGGAGAATAATACAGGATGTAACTCAGGATCAGTCCAGAATAAGTAATGTAATGTATGTACATAGTGACTCCACCAGCAGAATAATGAGTGCAGCTCTGGAGAATAATACAGGATGTAACTCAGGATTAGTACAGGATAAGTAATGTATGTACACAGTGACTCCACCAGCAGAATAGTGAGTGCAGCTCTGGAGTATAACACAGGATGTAACTCAGGATTAGTACAGGATAAGTAATGTAATGTATGTACACAGTGACTCCTCCAGCAGAATAGTGAGTGCAGCTCTGGAGTATAATACAGGATGTAACTCAGGATCAGTACAGGATAAGTAACGTAATGTATGTACACAGTTATTCAACATTTTATGCAGATTAATTCTACATGTAAATTGTTTAAAGGTGAACATTTGCCTTAAAATTTCCCATTAGGCTTTGCTCCATGTTATTATATAATCGCCCGCAGGAGCTCGGCCTCTGTGATTTTGTAGAGGCTTTTACCAGAAGCTGCTTTGTGTGCTTTGTAAGATGTGGTTTTCCGATTGTCTGTTCTACTTTCATACTTGTGCTTTACTCAGCTTTTCCTGTAGATCTACTTCCCTGAACTCTTTATGCAAAACTCACAACTGGCTCATCTCTGAGAAGAAGACTTCATAATGTAGGGGGTGTAGTAAATAAATAATAGAGGGAAACTATCTGCAGATGACATCAGTATGTGGTGGACTAAATTATTGGCACTAGAAGTAAAGTAGGTGAAACTTTTAGGTCATAAAACAAAGAGGGACATTGGGTTTGTTAAAGCAATAACTGGATTCTAGATATTGTTCTTCAAGAAGACCTTAAAGTGTTCAATCTTCATCTCAGAAAGCAATATTGGCTCTGTTCCCATTATGTAAGAGCTTTGTAGGGTTCAATCTAATGGGAACAGAGATTTAAATACAGTGGAACCTCTCCAAAAAGAGACCTATTCCAGAACACCACCCCATATCTAGACCAGAAATGGTTTTTCAAACCCCATATGTCCTATGAACTGTATATTGGCCATCATCACTGAGAGGACCCCCAATCTAGAAGAACATTTTTCACTGCAATTGTTGGTGGTTGTCTCAGAATTGGTTTCATCATGAAGTACTGAGTGCACACATTGTCTCATGGATGGTGCACCCTTGTTAGAAATCACCAAACTATAGACCTACGTTGTATTATTATAATATTATATATTATTTGTCTATGGACCAGAGGGCACAGGCTGTCAAAAAACAGTCAGCAGTGAGACGATGGGCTGATGATTGTAGGTTCTCCGCAGCTTCTCTGCTTTAGCTTGCACTCCTACACAACTGAGTTGTGGGTTTGTGTCTTCTGTAGATATTAATTGCACAATTGTGTAAAGAACAGTGGTTACCCTCCCAGGGAAGCTGGGCACGAGACTGTAAGAGGCCTGTGGTGGGTGAGGGACGACTTCCCCTGCTTGTAATAACACATCTGCAGTCACCAAAGGAGAAACCCACTGCATACAGTGACATCTATTTATCTATCTATCTATCTATCTATCTATCTATCTATCTATCTATCTATCTATCTATCTATCTATCTATCTATCTATCTATCTATCTATCTATCTATCTATCTATCTATCTATCTATCTATCTATCTATCGTTAGTTTCCCCTAGTGGTGTTTTTTTTATGTCAGCATTTCAGACAGCGTGAAAGTTGGACAATCTTTTTGAAGAAGAATAAAATCATTACCGCCCAGATGTAAACCCAAATTTTTAATTTCTTTATTTTTTTTTACTTAGGTTTATTTAACGAAATCTATTCCACATAACAACACAAATACTCTAGAGAAGAGAAACGAAAGACTAAACTCCAGTAATGATAAAATAAAACAACAATTCGAGAACCTCAGACGCTACAAGCGGTCGAACTGTGATGAGGAAATGTACTATGATGAAAAGGTCAGGCACTGCTGCATCAAGTGCCCCAGAGGTGAGCTCAGAACTGTTATATAGTAGTTATATTCTTGTATATAGTGGGCAGTATTATAGTAGTTATATTCTTGTACATAGGAGCAGTATTATAGTAGTTATATTATTGTATATAGGGGGCAGTATTATAGTAGTTATATTCTTGTATATAGGAGCAGTATTATAGTAGTTATATTCTTGTATATAGGGGCAGTATTATAGTAGTTATATTCTTGTATATAGGGGGCAGTATTATAGTAGTTATATTCTTGTATATAGAGGGCAGTATTATAGTAGTTCTATTCTTGTATATAGGAGGCAGTATTATAGTAGTTATATTCTTGTATATGGGGGGCAGTATTATAGTAGTTATATTCTTGTATATAGAAGCAGTATTATAGTAGTTATATTCTTGTATATAGGAGCAGTATTATAGTAGTTATATTCTTGTATATAGTGGGTAGTATTATAGTAGTTATATTATTGTATATAGGGGGCAGTATTATAGTAGTTATATTCTTGTATATAGGAGCAGTATTATAGTAGTTATATTCTTGTACATACGAGGCAGTATTATAGTAGTTATATTCTTGTATATAGGGGGCAGTATTATAGTAGTTATATTCTTGTACATAGGGAGCAGTATTATAGTAGTTATATTCTTGTATATAGGGGCAGTATTATAGTAGTTATATTCTTGTATATAGGGGTCAGTATTATAGTAGTTATATTCTTGTATATAGGGGGCAGTATTATAGTAGTTATATTCTTGTATATAGGGGACAGTATTATAGTAGTTATATTCTTGTATATAGGAGCAGTATTATAGTAGTTATATTCTTTTATATAGGGGTAGTATTATAGTAGTTATATTCTTGTATATAGGGGTCAGTATTATAGTAGTTATAGTCTTGTATATAGGGGGCAGTATTATAGTAGTTATATTCTTGTATATAGGGGGCAGTATTATATTAGTTATATTCTTGTATATAGGAGCAGTATTATAGTAGTTATATTCTTGTATATAGGAGCAGTATTATAGTAGTTATATTCCTGTATATAGGAGGCAGTATTATAGTAGTTATATTCTTGTATATAGGGTCAGTATTATAGTAGTTATATTCTTGTATATAGGGGGCAGTATTATAGTAGTTATATTCTTGTATATAGGGAGCAGTATTATAGTAGTTATATTCTTGTATATAGGAGCATTATTTTTGTAGTTATATTCTTGTATATAGGGTCAGTATTATAGTAGTTATATTCTTGTATATAGGGGGCAGTATTATAGTAGTTATATTCTTGTATATAGGGGTCAGTATTATAGTAGTTATATTCTTGTATATAGGGTCAGTATTATAGTAGTTATATTCTTGTATATAGGGGTCAGTATTATAGTAGTTATATTCTTGTATATAGGGGTCAGTATTATAGTAGTTATATTCTTGTATATAGGGTCAGTATTATAGTAGTTATATTCTTGTATATAGGGTCAGTATTATAGTAGTTATATTCTTGTATATAGGGGGCAGTATTATAGTAGTTATATTCTTGTATATAGGGGTCAGTATTATAGTAGTTATATTCTTGTATATAGGGTCAGTATTATAGTAGTTATATTCTTGTATATAGGAGGCAGTATTATAGTAGTTATATTCTTGTATATAGGGGGCAGTATTATAGTAATTATATTCTTGTATATAGGGGTAGTATTATAGTAGTTATATTCTTGTATATAGGGGGCAGTATTATAGTAGTTATATTCTTGTACATAGGGGGCAGTTTTATAGTAGTTATATTCTTGTATATAGGGGCAGTATTATAGTAATTATATTCTTGTATATAGGGGTAGTATTATAGTAATTATATTCTTGTATATAGGGGCAGTATTATAGTAATTATATTCTTGTATATAGGAGGCAGTATTATAGTAATTATATTCTTGTATATAGGGGTAGTATTATAGTAATTATATTCTTGTATATAGGGGCAGTATTATAGTAATTATATTCTTGTATATAGGGTGCAGTATTATAGTAATTATATTCTTGTATATAGGGGTAGTATTATAGTAGTTATATTCTTGTATATAGGAGGCAGTATTATAGTAGTTGTATTCTTGTATATAGGAGCAGTATTATAGTAGTTATATTCTTGTATATAGGGAGCAGTATTATAGTAGTTATATTCTTGTATATAGGGGGCAGTATTATAGTAGTTATATTCTTGTATATAGGGGGCAGTATTATAGTAGTTATATTCTCGTATATAGGAGCAGTATTATAGTAGTTGTATTCTTGTACATAGGGGGATGTATTATAGTAGTTATATTCTTGTATATAGGGGGCAGTATTATAGTAGTTATATTCTTGTACATAGGGGGCAGTATTATAGTAGTTATATTCTTGTATATAGGGGGCAGTATTATAGTAGTTATATTCTTGTATATAGGAGGCAGTATTATAGTAGTTATATTCTTGTACATAGGGGGCAGTATTATAGTAGTTATATTCATGTACATAGGAGCAGTATGGAAGGAGTAGGAACATAACAATTGGGTTATTTCCCCTGCAGGGTCGACATGAAGCATTATAAGCCCGTCTAATATGTCAGCTTTCCCTCAGAGAGTCTTGTAAATGTTGCTCTATCTTCTGTCTTTTAGGAGAACATGTGGAAAAATCGTGTGCGGCTCCTAATCACAATCCTATATGCAAACCCTGTGAAGAAGGAACTTTCCTTGCATACAGTAACTACTTATTTAAATGCAAACGTTGTACCGGTTGTCATTCAGGTAAAGTTCACATTGTCAGAACTCTGTACAGGATATATATATATATATATATATATATATACACGTATTGTATAGAGCTCTATACTGAGACTGCTATACTACTGCATATAGGGAAATAATTATGACATTCATTATTATTATTTATTTAGCGATATCCGTGCCATACATATTGACCGGGGCTTTCCCTGCCGCTGGCCTCCTCTCTTACTATAATTCCTCCTGCTTTTTCTTCAGGTAGTAAAGTTTTAGGCTGGGTTCACACGTGGCGGAATTTCACTAAAATTCCGCTGCGGACACTCCGCAGCGTTAATCCGCAGCGGAGCCGTTTGTCCATTGACTTACACTTTAATTTAGCAGTGTTCGTTTAGACGAGGCGTAAAATTCCGCTGCGGAGCATAGGCTGCGGAGCGGAATTTAGTGTCCGCAGCATGCTCTGTCTGTTGCGGAGCAGTGGCGGACTCATGGCGGAATTTCTCCATTGACTTCAATGGAGATTCTAATTTCCGCAATGAAGTCCGCAGCTGTCATGCACATGTTATGTGTGCTGCGGATCCGTCTTGCTTTTTTAACTTGACATTTCTTCATTCTGGCTGGACCTATGTATTTCTAGGTCTACAGCCAGACTGAGGAAGTCAATGGGGCTCCCGTAATGACGGGAGCGTTGCTAGGAGACGTCAGTAAATAGTCACTGTCCAGGGTGCTGAAAGAGTTAAGCGATCGGCAGTAACTGTTTCTGCACCCGGGACAGTGACTACCGATCACAATATACAGCAACCTGTAAAAAAATATAAGTTCATACTTACCGAGAACTCCCTGCTTCTGTCTCCAGTCCGGCTTCCCAGGATGACGTTTCAGTCTAAGTGACGGCTGCAGCCAATCACAGGCCAATAACAGGCTGCAGCGGTCACATGGACTGCCGCGTCATCCAGGGAGGTCGGGCTGGATGCCGAAAGAGGGACGCGTCACCAAGACAACGGCCGGTAAGTATGAAATTCGTTTACTTTCACTAGGGAAAGTGCTGTCCCTTCTCTCTATCCTGCACTGATAGGGAGAAGGGAAGCACTTTTCCCGCAGTCCGCAGCAGCCAGTCCGCATCAATTTACTGCACATTTTGTGCAGATCCGCAGCAGAATCTGCAAAGCAGATTCTGTGCGGCATTGATGCGGACAGTTGCGGAGGAAATCCGCCACGTGTGGTCATGCCCTTATTAGGGAATTGTTCATAGTGAAATAATATGCGGGTAAATGAAGGCAAAACTTTAGTTTAAAGAAATCTCTTCTTAAAGGGGCTGTGCCAAGATTGAAATTCATCACCTATCTGCAGCACAGGTGATAAATGTCTGACCATCGATGGGACCCCACGATTACTAGAACGGGGGTGCTGAATTCCTGTTCCTCCTCACCCCTGCATTTAGGAGGAGCTTGAACTGAGTGGTGGTCGAGCATGCGCCCTGCAACTCAATTCAATGTCCTTGGCTGTCTCCGTCAGTACCATAGACTTTGAATGAGGCAGCTCCCCGCATTGTTGCTTTCCGCTCCATTCTGCTCTCGTGCAGTGAGGACGTAAGGGGGGCTTGGGACCCCCATTCTAGTGATCAGTGGGGTCTCAGTGGTGGGACCTGCAGGGATCAGACATTTATCGCCTACCCTATGGACAGGTGATAAATGTGTATCTTGACACAACCTCTAAAAATGAGGTTTTATCAGTAGCAATATTGATGATATATCACCCTAGAAAACCACCGTGCATCTTTGTCCCGTCTGCTCCTCTTGTTTTTTGCTGGGGGCCACATGGTTGCCCATTGACTACCATGCAACCTCCAGAGAAAGTCAAGAGGAGCAGCAAAGTTTCACTAGGGTCAACTATATTCTAACAATATGCCATAAGGTTTGTGCTGAGATAAGTGATTGGAATGACCAGTCCTCGGTTTGTATGTTCTAGAATGAGATCTTCAACTTGTGGCTCTCCAGCTGTTGGGAAACTACATCTCCCAGCATGCTGGGGGTTGTTGTTTTTAAACAGCTGGATAACTACTCTAGAAATATCTAATCATAATGTGTAGTAGCCAAAGTTCTGTTAAAGTGTAACTAAACTTTTAAAAAACTTTTGACATATCATAGTGACATGAAGTTTTGATCGGTGGGGGTCCGAGCACTGAGAGCCCCACTGATCGCTAAAATGAAGCGGAAGAAGCGTTCGGATGAGCGCCGTGCTGCTGCATTTCTGATCGGCTTTCCTCAGAGCGGTGTATGGGCTCAGCAGAAAGTCTAGGAGTCCATACACCGCATGCTCGGCTTTCCGAAGGAAGACGTTCAGAAACAAAACGGCACAGCGCTGCTTCTTCCGTTTTGTTTTATCGATCAGTGGGGGTCTCAGTGCTTGGACCCCCACCGATCAAAACTTCTGACATGTCATTATAACATGTCAAAAGTTTTTAAAAAGTTTCGTTACACTTTAATTGGTTGCCATACTTCATGCTGCCAAGTAAGATATGTGTCTGTATTAGTGATTCCAGCTTATCAGGAGCTTTCTTTGGCAGACACGGATATTGAAGAGGTGAAATGCTCTGCAACAACGGATGCCGTATGTGTGTGTAAAGAAAATTATTATCGGCATAGAGGGGACTGCCAAGTGTGTACAAAGTGCCACAATCGAAGCACAACCCAGAAATGTAAGTCAAAATCTTCCAGTTATCATCTCACATCACTTAAAGGGGTTGTGTATTTTAGACGCCCATTTTCCTTTAGAGACTTTTGAGTTAATAGACGAAGGTGCCATGTTTAGAATCCTCATCTATAAGTAGAGACCTTCTACAAAGAGCGTCTCTCACTCTGGAGGACCCAGTACGTCCGTGGGTTACATGGACAGCCCATTGATTTGAATGAAAATGGTCAAAACAGATAAAAACAAGGACATTTATTCAAAAACACCGAAAAAGGCCATACTTACAAATGGACACAGCCAGGTCTGGAACGCTGATGAAGGCGAGTGAGCAGGTGCTTTAAATAATAATAGCCACTCCCACTAGTCTTGAGGGGAGTGGTATGTGGTGCATGGGATGTGTAGTAAGAAATAATAAATGAATAGTGTATGTGCAAGTGTAATAATGTGAGTGAAATATAGGGGGCAGTAATGAGTGAAGTGCCTAAAAAATAAATGAATAATGGGATGCAAGTGTGTGAAACATGGAGGAATAGTGTGTAAGTCATGAGGCGCAACGTGACTAGCCAGGTAGAAGCCTATTTGTGACGCCTTGATAATTCATAGAGCGGGCTACCCTGCTTGCTAGGCCAAACAACAACACACCATGCTCTCCCAGCATCAAAGACCTGGCTGTGTCCAAAAGAAGCGAATATAAGTAATAATGAAAAATACCTGGGGTATTAGTGATCATTTTGGCCAAAAGGACGCAAGCTCGCAATCCACGACAAGGATCCCCAGACTTGCGAGTCCCTAACTGGAGCGAAAAGCTCCTGATGTACAGACAAAACAGATAAAAACAAGGACATTTATTCAAAAACACCGAAAAAGGCCATACTTACAAATGGACACAGCCAGGTCTGGAACGCTGATGAAGGCGAGTGAGCAGGTGCTTTAAATAATAATAGCCACTCCCACTAGTCTTGAGGGGAGTGGTATGTGGTGCATGGGATGTGTAGTAAGAAATAATAAATGTACATCAGGAGCTTTTCGCTCCAGTTAGGGACTCGCAAGTCTGGGGATCCTTGTCGTGGATTGCGAGCTTGCGTCCTTTTGGCCAAAATGATCACTAATACCCCAGGTATTTTTCATTATTACTTATATTCGCTTCTTTTGGACACAGCCAGGTCTTTGATGCTGGGAGAGCATGGTGTGTTGTTGTTTGGCCTAGCAAGCAGGGTAGCCCGCTCTATGAATTATCAAGGCGTCACAAATAGGCTTCTACCTGGCTAGTCACGTTGCGCCTCATGACTTACACACTATTCCTCCATGTTTCACACACTTGCATCCCATTATTCATTTATTTTTTAGGCACTTCACTCATTACTGCCCCCTATATTTCACTCACATTATTACACTTGCACATACACTATTCATTTATTATTTCTTACTACACATCCCATGCACCACACACCACTCCCCTCAAGACTAGTGGGAGTGGCTATTATTATTTAAAGCACCTGCTCACTCGCCTTCATCAGCGTTCCAGACCTGGCTGTGTCCATTTGTAAGTATGGCCTTTTTCGGTGTTTTTGAATGAAAATGGTGTAATAATTCATTTTCCCTGTGGTGGCGCTGCAGGGAAATTTAACGCTTGCTGGCAGATTCCCCCTTCGGATTATAGCTTATTGCTGGTGCCACGGACTGCGTGATATCCTGCGATTAGTTTATTGTAGATAAAACCTTCTAAGAAATACGATTTTTTTATTTTTTTTTATAAAACGGACTCCTTTAAAATCTTCTTTTGAGGACGTGTTCCCAAAAGTTGGACTGTTGGCAAGTATGAATGTACTGATCCTGAGATCTATTCATAGACAGTGTCATAATCTGAAGACGGGGGATGGAGGCAAGCAGGTTACAGGGTAGACATTGGCAAAAAAAAGCAGGGCTCCCCAGCAGCACAGATTATTTCAGGAGATGACTGTGATGATCTTGTGGGAAGTAGTGATCTGATCCTTGACAGGGGTAAGAATTAGTGGAAGGAGCAGGGCACAGAGTATTTCAGGAAATTAATGTTGATCTTGCGGGAGGTAGTGATCACTCGTGATTATGTTATTGAGGACAGGAATCCAAGTGACAGGCACAGAATCAAATGTACTCCGTAAAATGTAATGGGGAAGGGGGGTTACTATAGTCTATAGATCAAATTAGATTTTAAAAAAATGCACAAAATTGTACAATGTCTGGCTATGCTATATCTGTCCAGTAATAGAAGTTGGGGAGGTAGAGATAAAGAAATGTCTTATGTGCACAACAATTGTGCAGAGTCGGTAGGATGTGATCTTATGGGGTCATTGAGGGTGAGTATATTCAGTGTCACTCTTCTGCCATCTAGTGGACAGAGAACAGTATTACATGCTCATCTTATTCCTTATATTTCTATATGTGTACATCACTCATATATATTTCCAATTAGGCTCCAAAACAAACGATACTCAATGCGGTCCCTGCCTGCCCGGATTCCACGAAGAACAGAATAAATGTCAGTCCTGCCACCAGTAAGTGATAAACATCATTGAGTCACATGTAAAATTGAGTCTTTCTTTAAAAATTCCCTCCTTAAAGGGATTGTCCAGAATTTAAAAAATCATGGCTGCTTTCTTAAGAGAAATAGCACGACTCCTATCCATGGGATGTGTCTGTGTTTTTTTTTTAGCTTGACTCCATTGGAGTGAATGGGGCTTAGCTGCAATACCACACAAAACCTGGAGACAGGTGTGTCACTGTTTTTAGAAAAAAGCTGCCACATTTTGCTAATCTTGGACAACCCCAGAATATGTCATCAATGTGTGATTGGTGAGGGTTCAAGGAGGAACAACAGAGGAACAGAACAAAACAGTTCTAAGATAAGATGCCCTAAACATGTCCAGAGACAATACTAGTCCTCCTTATTGAATCAAGCAGCTTTCAGACCTTCTCCACCCTGTACTGGTTCCTCTGTGTCACGTTGCTGGTTTGCACATAAAGACCAGTGTATTCTCTTTTCCTTTGTTGTTAGAATGTTGCCTCCATACTTTATACTTTGGTTACACAATAATTTTTTTCTCCCCAGATTAGGCAAACAATGTGAAAATACTAATGCCAGCTGCTCACCTGTGTGTGAATTAGTTGTTATACCAAGTAAGTCAAATAGATAGGAAACAGTGCTGCACCCACATATCATATTTCCTTTGTCAATATTAAAAAACATTTAGCTTTTTCTGCAGCCACCACTAGAGGGAGCTTAGGAGCTTACAGTGTACTATTTATACATTGAACTCAATAATAAAACTGTATACATTATGCTCATTTAGCTACCCCTGGTGGTGGTTGCAGGCAGCCAGAATTTTTTTTTCTTCTAACTTTATGACTTTGCAGGGGACTGGGAGCTCTATATCAGAGAGCAAAGCTACGACCGTTATTAAGACATATTAGAAATTAATCAGCAGAATAATAGACCTAAAAAAAATACTTTGAATGAGGGTGGGGGGGCACCCTGAGCATTGCAAGTTCTGGCTGTGTGGGTGTTAGGGAATGTCGGTGGTCTCCTCTCGGAGAGGGGTTGGGGTAGATCGCACCTTTGTGCACTTTTTCTGTGACACGTCACACGTTTTTATGTCCCTTGGACTTTAAGAGAATAAAAAATGACTAGTATAATAATTATTAGTATTATTAATGACATTCATTATTATTATTTATTTAGCGATATCCGTGCCATACATATTGACCGGGGCTTTCCTGCTGCTGCTCCTACCATGTGGAGGTTTTCTTATTCACAAGCACAAGAGAAAGAAGAAACACAACATGGGTAATAAGCCTGTGACGGGTAGATTATATATTATTATTGATAATGATCCTGTATGTGGTAATGCCCCCCTCGTGTCCATTATAGGTATTGAATCTACAACAGAATAGTTTATTAACTATAAACTCATGATGGTAAAGAAAAAAATCCATATAATCAGCGTCCAGTTATTACAGTCAAACTGAGGGTCTGACAACCATTGCTGGACCCCACAGAAGCTGCTGGCGTTAAAGCCGGCCATAGACATGAGATCTTAAACATGTCATTATCTTTGCTGCCTGCTCAATGGCCCTCCTGCTGGCAGAAAAGAATCTGATACTTTGAATTTTCAATCCTTTGCTGTTCTGGGAGATAAGCGGCACTATATATTTATATGCGTCCGCCAGTCAGGAAGGCAGGGAACCTTTAATTAAAATTTTTGGTATGAGCACTCACTGAAAAATACAAACATGGATAAGTTTGTGAGATTTTGGATATTAGTATCTCTTTTCTATACGTTCTTGCTTTACGATCCCACTCATAGTAGAATATGGAATAATATTTTCTTTTCATGATTTTCAGGAGAACACGTCTTCACAGCGGTAAGATCACACTCTCTGTTATATGACGGTAGATGAGGTTATAAAAGTGTTTACGTTTATACTAAAAATAAAGAACAGTGTTTTACACATACAAGAAAATTCTTAATCATACACCCTTTAAGCAAGATCTCTGCTTTCTATTAGTGAATAGAAATGTTCTTGTTTACACGAAAGATAGCTAGATAGATAGAGGTGTCCAAAAGGGGGGCTGCACACCAGAGTTCTGCCTCTTCTTTGGACATATTGACTAGGACTCTGGCTAGGCATGCACCTTAGAGTTTGTTACTTTTACATATATATTTTTCCACTGTACTGCTTTGGATGATAGATAGATAGATATGAGAGAGATAGACAGACAGACAGACAGACAGACAGACAGACAGATAGATAGATAGATAGATAGATAGATAGATAGATAGATAGATAGATAGATAGATAGATAGATAGATAGATAGATAGATAGATAGATATGTGATAGATATGTGATAGATAGATAGATAGATAGATAGATAGATAGATAGATAGATAGATAGATAGATAGATAGATAGATAGATAGATAGATAGATAGATAGATAGATAGATAGATAGATTATGATAGATAGATAGATTATGATAGATAGATAGATAGATAGATAGATAGATAGATAGATAGATAGATAGTAACAACAACTCCTGTTCTTAGAAAAGCCTCCTGAATATGGCTGGGATCAGAGGATCCCCCAATCCCAACTGTTTAACTCTTTGATTGCTGCGGTCAGTGATCGTGGCGTTATCAAAGGGGACTCCCCTCTTCGATCGCATCACTGGAAACCATGTGATGTGATCGGAGACTGGGGGAACCCTCTGCAGTCAGGACCTAAAAAGAACCCCAGAGCGGTCTGTTCTGTATTCCTGCTGTTAGGGCCCACCCTGTGTCATACAGAAACATGTGAATACATTATAAGTATAAAATAAAGTTGTTAAAAAAATAATCCCTACATGGGGATAAAGAAACACAAATTAACCAAAAGACAAAAATGAAATGTCTACAAAAAAGTAATTATTTAGTAAAAAATTATATTTTATTGTCCATACATTACATAAAACCTAAACCTATTAGGTATTTACACAACCGTAGAATAATTTACTTATCAGGTTAGTTAGGGTGAAACATGAACGTTATACAAAATAAACAAAAAACAAACAAACCCCAAATAGATTTTTTTCTTTATTCACGCCGCAAAAATAAACGACATAAAACTCTACAGTCATTTACACAAGGCCTCACACATCCCCGTCAATGAAAAAAGAAAACATTTACGGCGGCTGAAAGGCAGAAATAAAAATAAATAAAAAATAAGCGGGTTATGACAGTGATCGCCTTCTTCATGGATCTCTCCCACTGTTTGGGGTGATGTATTATATTTTTATACGCTACGTTTCGGTCTCATTGGCGTATAGGAGATGTGTTTACATCTCTGTTTCTTCAGGTCGTCTAGCAACGAAGGACGTGATAAAACATTCAGCGCTGTATGCATTAAATATGTGCGCAATGAATTCTTCATGAAGTTTGTTTTGTGTGCGAGTCAGACAGAAACATCGAGCTCTTATGCAAAGTTTACTGTCTGTGCGGAGATGACAATGGTACAAACAGTTGTATCCAACACCAGTTCCCAAAACAGAGAGGACAATAGGGGGAATGAATCATCCCTCTTATGTCAGGCCGGCTGGGGAAAGTGACAGTTAAAGGGACGCTCCACCTGTAATTAACATTGCCTTATGTCTTCCGCAAATGTAAAATGTATCTTTTCCATACATTTATATTACAGTTGTTGCTTATTAGTTGGGGGTATTTTCCCTCTGCAACATTGAAAGCTTTTTGTCGTTGATGGAAACCATCAACAAGCAGGCTAGCTGCCATCAGCTCTTACTATGATTTAATTTGTAATATTATTATGGATAGTTTGAATAGGCAAGGCAGCTTGGCTCATTAACACATGAAGATCTGATGCTCATTAACACATGACCTTAAGATACCTGCATTGGTTATTAATGTGTTAATGAACAGGGCTGCAGGCGTTAATAAGTAAATCAGACCCCCAGCAGACTCACTATGGGAGAGCATTATACAGGCAAAGTACCAAAGAGAAATATAATAAAAAATAACAAGATCTGTCAGCAATAGCCAACCAGCTTGTTGATGGTTTCCATTTAGTAACAGGTGATTTCATAATAATAATAATAATAATAATAATAATAATAATAATAACCATAGGTAAAAAATTTCATGGAGGTAATGAAGATATATTACAGAGATGTTAGATTTCACTTTATCAATAACGGACTATATAACCAATGTTAATCAAAAGGTGGAGCTCCAACTTTGCAATCAATTTTGTTTTATTGCTCCAATGCAACTAGAATAAAAAAATAAAACAACTTTACATAAAGTCTTGATTAAAAATATCTTTCTGTTTTGTGTCTACAGCTTTAATGCAGACCGATGCGTCTCCGTGGTTACAGACTACAAACACACCCTGTGTAGTCTGAACCTGGAGTCTGGACTATGACTTCTATCTGGCCACTATTTCTTGATAAAATGCATACTGATGATAGAAAAGCAAAGTAAACATCTGGAGGTTGATATCCCCTTTAGGCTATGTTCACATCCATCGTATGACGGAACGAAATGTGAACACATCCTAATAAAGTTTAACAATGACCCGCAGCGATTATTTCATGTTCCGTGATGAAAACTCCTCATTTTCCATTATTTTTTCTCATTTAGCATGGAGAAGCGGATGTGCCAGGTTTAACAGATATAAACCAAAAGACAAGAATTTTATCTCCAGATACTACCCCAGGTAAAAGTCTAGAAATTATCTAGATGGAAAATGAATAAAAATTATTCTATCCACTAGTAGGGGAAATGGCAAATGTTAAATGTATATCTCACATGGTGGCTTTAGGACGATAGATAGATAGATAGATAGATAGATAGATAGATAGATAGATAGATAGATAGATAGATAGATAGATAGATAGATAGATATGAGATAGATATGAGATAGATAGATAGATAGATAGATAGATAGATAGATAGATAGATAGATAGATAGATATGAGATAGATAGATAGATAGATAGATAGATAGATATGAGATAGATAGATAGATAGATAGATATGAGATAGATAGATAGATAGATAGATAGATAGATAGATAGATAGATAGATAGATAGATAGATAGATAGATAGATAGATAGATAGATAGATATGAGATAGATAGATAGATAGATAGATAGATAGATAGATAGATAGATAGATAGATAGATAGATAGATAGATAGATAGATAGATAGATAGATATTAGATAGATAGATAGATAGATAGATAGATAGATAGATAGATAGATAGATAGATAGATGATAGATAGATATGAGATAGATAGATAGATAGATAGATAGATAGATAGATAGATAGATAGATAGATAGATAGATAGATAGATGATAGATAGATAGATAGATATGAGATAGATAGATAGATAGATAGATAGATAGATAGATAGATATGAGATAGATAGATAGATATGAGATAGATAGATGTATAGATCTGAGATAGATAGTTATGAGACCCCATAGCAAACTTTTGACTGGGGCCCCCCCTCCCCTGGGTGTCACAAAACCCCCGCCCTTGTAGATAGTGCCTTTTTTACAGCCCCCCCCCTGTAGATATCTACAAAGGGGGCTGTATGGCGTTCTCTACAGGGGGAGGGCTGTATGGCGTTCTCTACAGCGGGGGGCTGTATGGCGTTCTCTACAGGGGGGGCTGTATGGCGTTCTCTACAGGGGGGGCTGTATGGCGTTCTCTACAGGGGGGGCTGTATGGCGTTCTCTACAGGGGGGGCTGTATGGCGTTCTCTACAGGGGGGGCTGCATGGCGTTCTCTACAGGGGGGGCTGTATGGCGTTCTCTACAGGGGGGGCTGTATGGCGTTCTCTACAGGGGGGGCTGTATGGCGTTATCTACAGGGGGCTGTATGGCGCTATCTACAGAGGGGGGGCTGTATGGTGTTCTCTACAGGGGGGGCTGTATGGCGTTATCTACAGGGGGGGCTGCATGGCGTACTCTACAGGGGGGGCTGTATGGCGTTCTCTACAGGGGGGCTGTATGGCGTTCTCTACAGGGGGGGCTGTATGGCGTTCTCTACAGGGGGGCTGTATGGCGTTCTCTACAGGGGGGGCTGTATGGCGTTCTCTACAGGGGGGCTGTATGGCGTTCTCTACAGGGGGGTCTGTATGGCGTTATCTACAGGGGGCTGTATGGCGTTCTCTACAGGGGGGCTGTATGGCGTTATCTACAGGGGGGGCTGCATGGCGTTCTCTACAGGGGGGGGCTGTATGGCGTTCTCTACAGGGGGGGCTGTATGGCGTTCTCTACAGGGGGAGCTGTATGCCGTTCTCTACAGGGGGGCTGCATGGCGCTAACGCCATACAGCCCCCCTGTAGAGAACGCCATACAGCCCCCCCCTGTAGGGAACGGCATACAGCGTCCCCCCTCCCAAAAAAGTCTGACCTACAGTGTGTCCTACTAAAAGACATGTATCCCCTATCCACAGGATAGGGGATACACGTGTGATCGCTGGCAGCGATAGGGAGAACGGGGGACCAAAAGTCCCCTGAAGTTCTCCATGACTAACCTCTGACTTCCGGCGTCTGCGCAGCTCAATAAAATTGAAAGGAGCGCTGGTCACGCATGCGCACAAGCACGACCGGCGCTCCATTCATTTCTACGGAGCTGCCGACGCAGACCCCGGAAGTCAGAGGTTTGTGATGGAGAACTTCAGGGGACTTTCAGTCCCCCGTTCTCCCTATCAATGCCAGCGATCACACATGTATCCCCTGTCCTGTGGAGATCCTGTGGAGAGGGGATACATGTCTTTTGTTTACTGGCAGAGCGGGGAGATACCTCCCTGCTCTGCCGTAGTGTTCAGTGGCGTCGCGCTGTAGCAGCCATAGCGGCTGCTAGCGGAGCCTCCGGCCTTGGTGGGGGCCCGTGCCGGCGGGCGACACGGGCCCCCTCATGACTCGGGCCCTGTAGCAGCTGCGGTAGTGGTAGTTACGCCACTGGATAGATGGATGGATAGATGGATGGATGGATGGATGGATGGATAGATGGATGGATGGATGGATGGATGGATGAATAGATAGATAGATAGATAGATAGATAGATAGATAGATAGATAGATAGATAGATAGATAGATAGATAGATAGATAGATAGATAGATAGATATGAGATAGATAGATAGATATGAGATAGATAGATAGATATGAGATAGATAGATAGATATGAGATAGATAGATAGATAGATAGATAGATAGATAGATAGATAGATAGATAGATAGATAGATAGATAGATAGATATTAGATAGATAGATATTAGATAGATAGATATTAGATAGATAGATAGATAGATAGATAGATAGATAGATAGATATTACCTTATTAATCATAGAACCTTTATAAAGGCAGAGATAAAAGTTTTATGGAGATAATTAAGGGAAGACATTTCTATATATGTTCTTATATCAGTCACCGCCGCTGTAGTCAGATTACAAAGTGCCGCCTTTTACTAACAAAACCAACGACTCTGCACCTCATGAAATATTGAGTCTGATATTTCTCGGTATTGTCCACTTTCCTCGTTGCTACAATAGAATCTGATTCAATGACTTCATAAAATATTCAGCGGTATAAATAGTGACTGCACAGTGTAGGTAAACACTGACAGTAATCTCCTCAGCAGGTCATGTTCCTTCAGTTCTCCAGAAAAGCTGCACATTATATGACATCATCGACTGCGTTCCGATCCGGCGATGGAAAGAGTTTATGAGGACCCTGGAACTCCCCGATAAAGTGATTGAGATAGTGGAAGTGGAGATCTCCAACATACGAGACCAGCAATATGAGATGCTTAGGAGATGGTGCCAGCTAAAAATGGCTTCTGTAGATGCCGTGTACCAGACCTTGGAGAGGATGAACCTGTCAGGGTGCGCAGAAGAACTTAAAGCAAAGATAGAACATTACTCATAACTCTCAAGAAGTGCCACACAGCTCCGACAGGAACACATGGAACGAAGCACTACATCAACATTGCCAATCCTTCCACCATCTTTACCACCATAGAGATTGGACATTAGATACTTGAATAAGGAATGTCAGTACTCGGTTGGACAAATTTTTTCAAAAATGTGTTCGATATTCATAATTGTAGAAAAAATTATACAAATGGACACATTGGTGTGTGTCTACAGTTGGCACCTCAAAGGTCAATGTGCCATTCGCCCGCCAGTATTCCAGTATTTTAGAACCCTTCCTATTTCCCAACCCTATGGAAAACCCAAAAAGTGTCTCTGACTTCTATTTGGGGCCCAAGCTACAAACCACAGCTCTGCTGTATATGTCAGGATACTAAACCGTAGACAATGTGGATGTCTTGTCATTTCCTCCCCAAAATGTCCAATGCAGGATCAAAAAATAACATTGGCAGTAAGACCAGCCAGCAGTCATAAAATTGGGGCAAAAATGACCTTTGATCGAGGACTATAGGGCACCAGATATCAGTGGATTCTTTCCAGTAGATATAGTAAAGTAATTTCTAAATTAATTTAAAAAAAATTGAGGGAAAATATTTTTTAATTGAACTAAGGCTAGCCAAAAGGTAGACATGACAACAGTGACAACCTGAAATATGACGTACGGAGGATCAAGAAATAATAGTGTGTCTTCAGATATTATGGATTCTGTATGGCTACAACTTCCAGCATACCCAGGCAGTCGAAGGCTAAAAGAAACAAAAACAACAGTATAGGCAATTTACGGGGTGGAGACCCATGGGCAAAATTTTGTAGTTTGAAAGAAGGTAAAACAAGAATTGAACAAGTAGGCTAGTAATACTGCAATATAATGCCCAAATAACACCCGAATGCAGTGCTACCAGCCTGCGGTCCTGAATCTGGATTCCCACTTGACCCATTCAACACTCAGACCTGTTGGTGTGGAACTATAGATGGTGGAGGCCTCGGATAATTACCCTATTTGCCCCTTCTAGAATTTGTATTTTCTATCTGTGGATGATCACATATGACAACTGTTCTGTATAGATGAAGGGTGGACCCTCAAAACCATCTCCTCAAATGGGCCCAAGGAACCCCGGTCTCACATTGCCCCTACCCATCATCCATACAGCTACCCACTTTATCACTATCACATGCTTATATGTATTACAATTTATGTCACATTGTCATAAATTGAACCCCACAATGGCCGCCCCTACAAAGGAACCATGCCTGTAACAAGAACATAGATATAGAATACCAATCCTTTCTTTAATGTCGTAAATTGAAATCTGAAATAATTTTTGGGTTATAAGAGTATCTTTCATAAAGCGGAAACTAGAATTACAATGTATCTTTTTATTTATCTGTATTTGTTTTAAATATCTTGTACATAGTAGAGATAGATCATGAGCAAGGGACAGTTAGCCATGGCAGCCGACCAAATTCCAGCTGTTTTTTTTAAAACAATGTTAAATGTAAGCTGACATCTGATTGGCTGGGTAAGTTTTTTTCTCTAGTTTTTACATATGATTAATGTGTGTTCAAGACATAGACAACTATCCAAAAATGTTTTGGATTATTAAAATCTTCCCTTTTACTTGCTAAGCTTCTGGAAAAAGAAACAAACACTTTTTGTTACATTTCTTTTACTGCGACCCCTTTAACATTAAAAGTGTAACTAAACGTTCGAGAAACTTCTGACATGCCATAGGGACATGTCAGAAGTTTGGATTGGTGGGGGTCCGAGCACTGAGACCACCATGAATCGCTAAAATGAAGTGGCAGAAGCGCTCTGTGTTTTCCGTAAAGCCGATGTAGTGGTCTACTGGCTCATAAACTTTCTATTGTGCCCGTACACCGCTTCATTGATTTCCGGAAAGAAACGAAGCGGCTAAGCGCTCACACAAGCACTGCTGCTGCTTCATTTTAGTGATTGGTGGGGGTCTCAGTGCTCAGACTATGACAAGTCAGAAGTTTGTCGAACGTTTAGTTACCCTTTAAAGGAAGGGTGTCGCGAAAAAAATAATTTTAAGATAAATTTGCTTTTTGTGTTTTATTTAAAAAAGTTTATTTGTGTGTTTGTGTTTTACATTTTTTTTTTTCAAACTTTTTCTTCTCTATGGGGGCTGACATTTTTTTTTTCATCCCTGTATGTGTCGATTTAAAGACACATACAGACATGGAATACGGCACATACAGCCCCATAGAGAATGCGAACGGGAGCCGTTCCATTCCCTATGCTGTACGCCGTCTGTGTGGGAACGGCGCATGCGCCGCTCCCACACAGTACAAATGGAAGGTCTTCGGCCGAGCGACATCCGGCGCCATTTTCTTGTGGACCAGAAGCCTTGGTAGTGGAAGCCTCTCTACCCTGACTAGAGGGTAGGGGGCTTCAGCAGAGGACCACCTTTGTGATGTCCACAACATCCTAATAGGGCATAAGGACAGGGGTTATTCAGTTGGGACAACCTCTTTAATATTGCCGAAACACTTCATAATGTATAAAAGGTGCTAGTTATTGATACCCTGTTGTTCTGTCTACCAAATGTCCACCTCCATCATGTGTAGTTTATGACCAGGGCCGGACTGAGACAAAAAAGCAGCCCTGGCACACAAGCCCCAGCAGTCAAACACTCTTTCTAAAACCGGCCCTGGCCCTGAGCCCCCCAGTCACGGCACACAGCGCACATCGGTCGATTCGGTCCAAAGTGATTGATGTTGAATGTCAGATTACCGCTCTTTTTTATGAGGTGAAAATGCGTTCCGGTGGAGCAGCGAGCTCACAGTTTATGTGCTTGACATTCAGCTTTCCCCCTTCTCCATAGAGCAATACCTACGGGGTGACGGATTGTGATCCTTGATTGAGTGATAAGTATATTGCTGAAATCTGCAATAATGTTCTGTAAAAGAGAACTGGTTCAGCCGCATAAGTAACTTTCTTATGCAGCAACCTCCTCACTACACCACCTCCACCCAGCGAGGTATCCTCTCAGACAAGACCACACTTCAGGATTTGAACCAGGGTCCACACAGAAGACACTGCTTAAGCACCAGACCACCAGCTCAAGCTGATCTCTGAGCTGGTGGTCTGATTGCTGCATAAGTAACTTTCTTATGCAGCAACAATCTCACTGCGCAGCCTCCACACCACTATAAACACCACCCAGCAGAGCTCCCTTTTAGAGAAGGACACACATCAGGATTTGAGACCAGGGTCTGCACAGAAGACACCACTTACTCACCACACCACCAGCTCACATTGGCATCTTAGCTTTCTTATTGTCCCCATAAGCCCAAATGTAAACGTCACTTCCAGCAGGAATAAGAACATGTCATCTTTGGAAGAATTTGTTGCCAACAGTTGAAAGCAGAGGTAGCGCACTGGTAAAGATCCCTGCTAATAAATTAGAGGTGTGAGGACCATGTGAGTTCTATCGCCAGCCTTAAAAGCAGTTAACCCCCACTGTGCTGTCATGTCCCAATGTCATCCAAGGTTTATCTTGTTGAAGTTCCGATTACCCGTTTTTAAAAGATGTGAAAAATGTGTCCTTGTAAAGCTGCTGTGCAGCTAGCTCACAGCCTGCATGGTCTGAGTTGAGTATATGAGTCACTTCTATACAACATGGGTTCTAACCCTCCTGGTGACCTTGGGCTGCTCCCCCTTTCCCAAAGTGCCACCCATGGATTCTGATACCTGCTTGAGTAATGAGTATATTGCTGAAATCTCTAATAATCTACTATTATTGTGTCTCAGATTTGAAAGTCTTTCACCAGTGCAGGTTCAGAAGGCGAGGCATCCTTTTAAAGGAGAAACGCATTGCCCTGTTGAGCGTCAGCTGATTGCCAAAATTGTTGGAAAAACATCACCAAGCACAAGCAACAAACTTGTATAAGTGAGGAGACTGCCATCTACCACACAAGCAGGATTCAGTATGCTTTGAACCTAGGGAAATAGGCTAACTCCATAGCAAAGCAGGCCTAGGCACTTAAGCCCCAAGCCACCATGCTGTGATCTAAAGTTTTTCTTGTTGAAGGTCCGATGACCCGTTTTTAAAAGATGTGAAAAATGCATTCTTGTAAAGCTGCTGTGCAGCTAGCTCACAGCTTGTGTGATCCAAGTTGAGCACAGGAATCACTTCTATACAATGTGGGTTCTAACCCCCATGTTGTCCTCCTGGCAACCTTGGGCTGCTCCCCCTTTCCCAAAGTGCCATCTATGGAGTAATGGATTCTGATCCCTGTTTGAGTAATGAGTATATTGCTGAAATCTGTAATAATCTGCTATATAAATACAGCGGTCTCAAAAGAGACAGCTGCATAAATAACTTTCTTATGCAGCAACAATCTAACTGCACTGCCTCCACACCACTCAGCAGAGCTTCCTTTTAGACAAGGACACACATCAGGATTTGAACCAGGAGCTGCACAGAAGACACTCATTGCTTAGGGTGCAGCCTAAGCACCAGACCACCAGGACTTTTTTATGGCTCCGATGAGACCAAATGTAATCATTACTTCCAGCAGGAATAAGAAACATGTCATCTTTGGAAGAGTTTGTGACTATCTCTTGACAGCAGAGGTAGTGCACTGGTAATGTTCTCTGCTGATGTATTAGAGGGGTCAGGAACATGTGGGCTCTATCCCCAGGATCTCCTCCTTGTGTCTGAGTTTTGAAAGTCTTTCACCAGTTTAAGTTCACAAGGCGAGGCATCCTTTTAAAGTTTTTAAAGGAGAATCGCATTGCGCTGTTGAACATCAGCCGCTTGTCAAAATTGGTGGAAAATGTTGTCACCTTAAAGCACAAGCAACAAACTCATATGAGTAAGGAGACCACCATCTACCACACACACAGGATGCTTTGAACCTAGGGACATGGGCTAACTCCATAGCAAACCAGGCCTAGGCACTTAAGCCCCAAGCCACCATACTGTAATGCTGCTGCCCTTCCACAATGTGATCTAAAGATTTTCTTATTGAAGGTCGATTACCCATTTTTAAAAGAGGTGAAAAAGGTGTCTTTGTAAAGCTGCTGTGGCAGCTAGCGTGATCTGAGTTGAGCGCAGAAATCACTTCTGTACAATGTGGGTTCTAATCCCAATGTTGTTCTCCTGGCGACCTTGAGCTGCTCCCCCTTTCCCAAAGTGCCACTAATGGATTCTGATACCTGTTTGAGTGATGAGTATATTGCTGAAATCTGCAATAATCTACTATATAAATGCAGCAGTCTCAAATGAGAGCGCTGCTTAAGTAACTTACTTCATATAAGTAACTTTCCTACACAGCAACAATCTCACTGCGCTGCCTCCACACCACTAAGCAGAGCTTCCTTTTAGACAAAGCCACACATCAGGATACGAACCAGGGCCTGCACAGAAGACACTCATTGTTTAGGGTGCAGCATAATCACCACACCACCAGCTCAGGCTGATCTCTGAGCTTTCTTATTGTTCCCATAAGACCAAATGTAATCATTACTTCCAGCAGGAATAACAACGTCATCTTTGGAAGAATTTGCAGCTGGCTCTCGACACCAGAAGTAGTGTGCTGGTTGAGTTCTCTGCTAATAAATTAGGATTGAGGAACGTGTGGGTTATATCCCCGGGATCTCCTCCTTGAAAGCCTTTCACCAGTGCAGGTGCACAAGGCAAGGCATCCTTTTAAAATAGAAATGCATTGCCCTGTTGATTGTCAGCCGCTTGCCAAAGTTGTTGTCACCCTTAGGCTGGGTTCACACAACCTCTTTTCAGACGTAATGGAGGCGTTTTACGCCTCGAATTACGTCTGAAAAAAACGGCTCCACTACGTCGGCAAACATCTGCCCATTGTTTTCAATGGGTTTGCCGACGTACTGTGCCGACAACCTGTCATTTTACGCGTCGCTGTCAAAAGACGACGCATAAAATTACAGCCTCGTCAAAAGAAGTGCAGGACACTTCTAGGGACGTTTTTGGAGCCATTTTCTCATAGACTCTATTGAAAACAGCTCCAAAAACGGGCGAAAAAAAACCGCAAAAACGGCGCGTAAAACGCGAGTTGATCAAAAAAATGTCTGAAAATCAGGTGCTGTTTTCCCTTGAAAACAGCTCCGTATTTTCAGACGTTTTTGGCTCAGCGTTTGAACATACCCTTAAGCACAAGCTCGTATAAGTGAGAACATCACCTACCACACAAGCTTCGAACCCAGGCACATGGGCGAAATCCAAAGCAAACCTGGCCTATGCACTTAAGCCCCAAGCCACTGCGTGGTCATGCCCCAATGTGATCTAAAGTTTCTCTTCATGAAAGTCTGCCACAGATGTAGTACACTTGTAAAGTTCTCCACTGATGAATTAGATGAGTCAGGAACATGCAGGTTCAATTCCCAGGATCTCCTCCTAGAAAGCCCTTTACCGGTGCGGGTTTGCAAGGTGAGGCGTTCATTTAAAAGAGAAATGCATTGCCCTGTTGAGCGTCAGCCACTTGCCAAAATAGTCAGGAAAACATTGTCACCTTTAAGCACAAGCAGCTCACTCGTATAAGTAAGGAGACCGCCATCTACCACACAAGTTGCATGCAGCGATCCCAGGTACATGGGCTAACACGGTAGTGTTCCTGAATTCAGCACTTTAGCCCCCCAGTCACAGCGCTCTCATGAGACGATGTGGTTAAAGTGACTTCTGTTGAAACTCAGATTACTGCGCTTTTTTTTATGAGGTGAAATATGTGATGTGGTGGAGCCGTCGTCCTGCAGCTTATGTGTTCAGACACAACAGTACATGCCACTGGCACCTTATTAGTAAAACGCTTTATCGCTGGCAGCTGAGAAAGATATTCGCAGGACTGACGGGCTGTTTTTAAAATGTATATTTCTTGTTAAAGAATGGCAGAAGGAGACATCATGTTCCACAGGAGCGCTTCTGTAAGGGAATGTTCACACGCTTAATCAAAAACGTCTGAAAATACGGAGCTGTTTTCAAGGGAAAACAGCTCCTGATTTTCATACGTTATTTGAGCAACTCGCGTTTTTCGCTGCGCTTTCGCAGCGTATTTTACGGCTGTTTTTGGAGAAGTTTTCAATAGAGTGTATGAGAAAACAACTCCAAAAATGTCCCAAGAAGTGACCTGCACTTCTTTTGACGAGCCATCATGCTGGAAATAGCATTGCTCATCACCAAATAGCTCCTGGATGGTTGGGAGAAGTTGCTCCTGGGTGGTTGGGAGAAGTTGCTCCTGGGTGGTTGGGAGTAGTTGCTCCTGGATGGTTGGGAGAAGTTGCTCCTGGATGGTTGGGAGAAGTTGCTCTTGGGTGGTTGGGAGAAGTTGCTCCTGGGTGGTTGGGAGAAGTTGCTCCTGGATGGTTGGGAGAAGTTGCTCCTGGGTGGTTGGGAGTAGTTGCTCCTGGATGGTTGGGAGAAGTTGCTCCTGGATGGTTGGGAGAAGTTGCTCTTGGGTGGTAGGGAGAAGTTGCTCCTGAGTGGTTGGGAGAAGTTGCTCCTGTGTGGTTGGAGAAGTTGCTCCTGGGTGGTTGGGAGAAGTTGCTCTTGGAGGATGCTTAGATACCATTCTTTATTCATGGTAGTGTTCTTAGGCAAAGTTTTGAGCCCACTCCCTTGGATGAAAAAGCAACCTCACACATGAATGTTTTTGGATGCTTTATTGTTGGCATGACGCAGAACTCATGGTAGCGCCCTCCCTTTCTTCTCTGGACAAACATTCTTCCAAATGTCCCAAACAGTCTGAAGGGGGCTTCATCAGAGAAAATAACTTTACCCCAGTCCTCTGCAGTCCAATCCCGGTACTTCCTGCAGAGAACTGTCCTCAATGTTTTTCTTGGAGAGAAGTGGCTTATTTGCTGCCCTTTTTAACACCAGGCTGGCCTCCATAAGCCTTCACCTCACTGTGCGTACAGATGCATCAACACCTGCCTGCTGCCATTCCTGAGCACGCTCTGCACTGGTGTAGAACCGATCCCGTAGCTTAATCCTCTTTAGGAGACGGTCCTGGCACTTGCTGGACTTACTTGGGCGCCCTGAAGCTTTATTCACAGCAATTGAAAATCTCTTCTTGAAGTTATTGATGATCCGATAAATGGTTAAAGGGGTTTTCCCAGCAGGGACATTTATGACATCTCCACATTATATGTCATAAATGTCAGATAGATGCGGGTCCCACATCTGGGACCCGCACCTATCTCTAGAATGTGGCCCCCTAAACTCTGCTCTACCGCTCTGTGTTGCGGCTGAATGAGGTGAATTCCGACCATAAAAAAGGTCACATGGTCTTGCGTTGGTAGTTCGCATGCTACGCTGCTTACGTAACTGCCATTCACTACTATGGGAGTTACGGAACCAGCGTAGCTCAGCGGGCTACGCTGTTTTCTTATTCATGGTCGAAAATCCCACGCATTAGCCGCATCACAGATCGGAAGAACGGGGTTTAGGGTGCCCCGTTCTAGAGATAGGTGTGGGTCCCAGACTATGACTAAATCACAAACATAAAAAAAACTTTGCTTTTGTAGTTCACTTTTTTGTAAATATTGTTTTTCGACAGATTACATACAAGGTTTGTTTCCTAAAAGTAGTAATTCCAGAGGCACAGCTATGATGTTATATAGTTATTATATTATCAATGTTATGTGATTACATCATGCATGTTACGGTCACCAATAAATATAATGTCATACGTGATGTCATGAATGATCCTGAAGAAATATATGAAAATATTGGGTCTATAATCAGCAAGTTTTTTGTTTGCCGTTTTTACGTAATTGGAAGCCATAGGCAAACTGCTGTTGACGGATCTTAGAATGTTAATTCTAATTATGTTTTTAAATATCCAAGACAGGCCAGATGATTAACATGAACATCCAAGAAGTTTGATGAAAACCACACCTTATAATTGCATTTTGTCAATGAGCCAGCTGCAGAAGAGTATTAAGTTGTCATAGACCCATCCAATCCAACAGCCCATTCACAGCGGGAGGACATAATGCACTCAAAGTGCATAATAAAGACACATGATAAGAATAATAGATCAGCCAACAGCTGCCTCTTGATGGATTCCAGATAGCAACTGAAGTTTTGTGTCTGGTATTGCAGCTCAGCTGCCTTTAATTAAATATAACAGCTGCAATACCAGACACAGCCTATAAACAAGAGTGGCGCGGTTTCTCAGGAAAAAAAAAAATTGTTTTTGTTTTCTATTCTTGTACAACCCCTTTAACCTCTTAACGCCGAAGGACGGATATATCCGTCCTGTGATGGCGCGGGTACTGAGACTGTACCCACGCGATCAGCAGCAGGAGCACGGCTGTTATACACAGCCTGGCTCCTGCTGCAACTGCCGGAATCGAAGCGCACTCCGATTCCGGCAGTTTAACCCATTAAATGCCGCTGTCAATAGTGACAGCGGCATTTAATGTGTTTGACAGAGGGAGGGAGCTCCCTCTGTCACCCCATCGGCGCCCCCGCAAACAAATCGCGGGTCGCCGTCGGGTTTCCATGACAGCCGGGGGGTCTAACAAAGACCCCCAGGTCTGTCTTCCGCAACTGCCTGTTAGGCGATGCCAGAGGCATGACCTAACAGGTTGCCTGTCAGTTTTACACTGACAGGCAATAATGCTTTGGTATACTAAGTATACCAAAGCATTATATATGCGATCGGCACATCGCATAGTGAAGTCTCCTGGTGGGACTAAAAAAAAATATGTTAAATAAAGTTTGTGAAAAAAAAATTAAAAAAATTACAGTGAAAATCAAATAAAAATACTTTCTTTGCCCGAAAAGTGGTTTTATTTAGTAAAAGTGTCAAAACAAATCACACATACACAGATATGGTATCCCCGCGATCGTAACAACTTGACCAATAAAATGAACACATTAATTAAACCGCCGGATGAACGGCGTCCAAAAAAAACACAAAAAACAACGGGAAAATTCGCTCTTTTCTCCCATTCCCCCCATAAAAAATTAAATAAAAATTCCTATGTACCCCAAAATAGTACTAATGAAAACTACACATTGGCCCGCAAAAATCAAGCCCACATACGGCCATATTGACGGAAAAATAAAAACGTTACGGCTCTTGGAATGCGGCGATGCAAAAAGTAGTAATTTTTTTCTAAAAGGCTTTTTATTGTGCAAACGTAGGAAAAACATATAAAACCTCTACATATTTGGTATCCCCGTAATCGTGCCGACCCATAGAATAAAGGTAACATGTTATTTACGCTGCATAGTAAACGGCGTAAATTTATAACGTGAAAATCAATGCTGGAATAGCTGCTTATTTTCAATTCTCTCCTAAAATAAAGTAAATAAAAGTTAATCAATATGTTATAAGCATCTAAAAATGGTACAATTACAAAATACAACTCGTCCCGCAAAAAACAAGCCCTTATACGGCTATGTCGGCGGAATAAAAAAAAAATTCTGACTCTTGGAATGCGACCGTGAAAAAACAAAAAATAATCCTTGGTCATTAACGTGCAAAATGGCCCGGTCATTAAGGGGTTAAGGACTGAATGAATATTTATTATATGGCAAGAATTGTGTCCATGAGAAAGGAGTAGGTAGATATTTATAAACATCAGTGTAGTCGTTAGAACCCAGCACCAAGGACACATAACCTCAGGCTAGTGATGGCCACCAGCAAATCAAACTATCCTCACCCTCCCCTGGGCAATCAGTGCCTCAAGTGGTTTTAACCCCTTCCCTCTTTAGCCACTTTTGACCTTCCTGACAGAGCCTCATTTTTCAAATCTGACATGTTTCACTTTATGTGGTAATAACGTTGAAATGCTTTCACCTATCCGGGCGATTCTGAGATTGTTTTCTCGTGACACATTGGACTTTAAGATAGTGGTAAAATTTGGTCGATACATTCAGTATTTAATTGTGAAAAACACGAAAATATAGTGAAAAATTGCAAAAATTAGCATTTTTCTCAATTTAAATGTATCTGCTTGTAAGACAGGCAGTAATACCACACAAAATTGTTGCTAATTAACATCACCCATATGTCTACTTTAGATTGGCATCGTTTTTTGAACATCCTTTTATTTTTCTATGACCTCACAAGGCTTAGAACTTTAGCAGCAATTTCTCACATTTTCAAGAAAATTTCAAAAGGCTATTTTTACAGGGGCCAGTTCAGTTGTGAAGTGGTTTTGAGGGCCTTATATATTAGAAACCCCCAAAAAGTCACCCCATTTTAAAACTTCACCCCTCAAAGTATTCAAAACAGCATTTAGAAAATGTCTTAACCCTTTACACATTTCACAGGAATTAAAGCAAAGTAGAGGTGAAATTTATAAATTTCATATTTTTTTGCAGAAATAAATTTTTAATACAATTTTTTTTATAACACAGAAGGTTTTACCAGAGAAATGCAACTCAATATTTGTTGCCCAGTTTCTGCAGTTTTAGGAAATATCCCACATGTGGTCGTAGCGTGCTACTGGACTGAAGCACCGGCCTCAGAAGCAAAGGAGCACCTAGTGGATTTTGGGGCCTTATTTTTGTTAGAATATATTTTAGGCACCATGTCAGGTTTGAAGGGCTCTTGCGGTGCCAAAACAGTGAAAATCCCCCAAAAGTGACCCCATCTGGGAAACTAGACACCTCAAGGAAATTATCTAGGGGTGTAGTGAGCATTTTGACCGCACAGCTTTTTTACAGAAATTATTAGAAGTAGGCCGTGAAAATTAAAATCAACATTTCTTCAAAGAAAATGTAGGTTTAGCGATTTTTTTTCTAATTTCCACAAGGACTAAAGGAGAAAAAGCATCGCAAAATTTGTAAAGCAATTTCTCCCGAGTAAAACACTACCCCACATGTGGTAATAAATTGATATTTGGACACACGGCAGGGCTTAGAAGGGAAAGAGCGCCGTTTGGCTTTTGGAGCTCAAATTTAGCAGGAATGGTTTGCGGAGGCCATGTCACATTTACAAAGCCCCTGAGGGGACAAAACAGTGGAAACCCCCCACAAGTGACCCCATTTCGGAAACTACACCCATTGAGGAAATTATCTAGGGGTATAGTGAGCGTTTTGACCCCACAGGTTTTTTGCATAAATTATTGGAAGTAGGCTGTGAAAATGATAATCTAAATTTTTTCAAAGAAAATGTAGGTTTAGCTAATTTATTCTCATTTCCACAAGGACTGAAGGAGAAAAAGCACCGTAAAATTTGTAAAGCAATTTCTCCCGAGTAAAACAATCCCCCACATGTGGTAATAAACGGTTGTTTGGACACACGGCAGGGCTTAGAAGGGAAAGAGCGCCATTTGGCTTTTGGAGTCCACATTTAGCAGGAATGGTTTGCGGAGGCCATGTCACATTTACGAAGCCCCTGAGGGGACAAAACAGTGGAAACCCCCCACAAGTGACCCCATTTTGGAGACTACACCCATTGAGGAAATTATCTAGGGGTATAGTGAGCGATTTGACCCCACAGTTTTTTTGCAGAAAATATTGGAAGTAGGCCCTGAAAATAATAATCTACATTTTTTCAAAAAAAATCTAGGTTTAGCTAATTTTTTCTCATTTCCAGAAGGACTGAAGGAGAAAAAGCACCACAAAATTTGTAAAGCAATTTCTCCCGAGTAAAACAATACCCCACATGTGGTAATAAACGGCTGTTTGGACACACGGCAGGGCTTAGAAGGGAAACAGCACTATTTGGCTTTTTGAGATCACATTTAGCAGGAATGGTTTGCGGAGGCCATGTCACATTTGCAAAGCCCCTGAGGGGACAAAACAATGAAAACGCCCAAAAAGGGACTCCATTTAGGAAACTACACCTCTTGAGGAATTCATCTAGGGGTGTAGTAAGCATTTTGACCCCACAGACGTTTCATAGAATTTATTAGAATTAGGCAGTGAAAATAAAAACAGTCCTTTTTCTTCAATAAGACGTTACTTTAGCGCAAATTTTTTCATTTTCTCAACAAATAAAGGAAAAAAAGAACCCAAAATTTGTAAAGCAATTTCTCCCGAGTACGGCAATACCCCATATGTGGTCATAAACTGCTGTTTGGGCAAACGGCAGGGCTCAGAAGGAAAGGACCGCCATTTGGAGTGCAGATGTTGCTGGATTGGTTTCTGGGCGCCTGTGGGCCCAAAACAGTGGAAACCCCCCAGAAGTGACCCCATTTTGGAAACGACACCCCTCAATGCATTTACCAAGGGGTGTAGTAAGCATTTTAACCCTGCAGGTGTTTTGTAGAAATTAGTGTTCACTCGATGTTGCAGAGTGAAAATGGGATTTTCTTCCATAGATATGCCAATATGTGGTGCCCGGCTTGTGCCACCATAACAAGACAGCCCTCTAATTATTATGCGGTGTTTCCCGGTTTTAGAAACACCCTACATGTGGCCCTAATCTTTTGCCTGGACATATGACAGGGCTCAGGAGTGAAGAGTACCATGCGGAGTGGAGGCCTAATTTGGCGATTTACAAAGTATTGGTTCACAACTGCAGAGGCTCAGATGTGAAATAATAAAAAGAAACCCCTGAGAAGTGACCCCATTATGGAAACTGCACCCCTCAAGGCATTTATTAAGAGGTGTAGTGAGGATTTTCACCCAACAGGTCTTTTCCATAAATGAATGCACTGCGGATGGTGCAAATTAAAAATTTATATTTTTCCCTAGATATGCCATTCAGTGGCAAATATGTCATGCCAAGCTTATGACACTGGAGACACACACCCCAAAAATTGTTAAAAGGGTTCTCCCGGGTATGACGATGCCATATATGTTGAAGGAAACTGCTGTTTGGGCACGCTGTAGGGTTCAGAGCCGAGGGAGCACCATTTGGCTTTTGGAGAGCGGATTTTGCTTGGTACTAAATTTGTTTGAGTATTGCTGGTGTTTTATAATGTGGGGGTACATGTAAGCGGGGCGGAGTATACAAGGGGCATAGTCAGGTGGTATGAAAAAAAATGAATAATCCATAGATGTGTGTTACGCTGTGAAGCAATCCTTTCCGCACAGGCCGGTGTCGCACTGATAAATGGTGTAATTTCTTATCCCCCTTTTGGTCCACACTCCGCACCTTTGTAGTTTGAGGAATTTTGCTGGGAAGTGTTGTCCTGGTATAATACGGGCATCGTCGCTTCCAGCAGATATGTTTGGGCCCTCCCTTTCCTGGTTCCCTAATTTTAGGTCCTTGATAAATCCCACTAGGGGACTTGAAGGGCCAACGGTCAGATATTTTTTTTTCTAATACATTGCACTACCTATGTAGTGCAATGTATTAGATCTGTCAGTCATTCACTGACAGCAAGCCGATTAGGCTTCGCCTCCCGGCGGGGCCTAATAGGCTTCCGTAATGGCAGAGCAGGAGACCATTGTGTCTCCTGTTGCCATAACAGCAGTCGCCAGTCCCGATTGCCTGTCAGGGCTGGCGATCTGCTAGTAACCGCTACGATGCAGCAATCGCTTTCGATTGCTGCATCGAAGGGGTTAATGGCAGGGATCGGAGCTAGCTCCGGTTCCTGCCGTTACAGGTGGATGTCAGCTGTACAGTACAGCTGACATCCACCGCTGATGATGCCGGATCAGCTCCTGACCCGGCGCCATCTTGCCGGCAGCTACGGAAGCCGATCAGGCTCCGCCGCCGGGCGGATCTTGACCGGCTTCGGTGCTAGGCAGACCGGGAGGCCAGTATTAGGCCTCCGGTTGCCATTGCAGCCACCGGAACCCCGGCAATTTCATTGCTGGGGCTCCGATGAGCTGCAAACACCTTAAGTGCAGCGATCGCGTTTGAGCGCTGCACTTCAGGGGTTAATGGCGGGGATCGAAGGTAATTTCGGTCCCCGCCGTTACAGTCGGATGTCAGCTGTAAGATACAGCTGAGATCCGGTGATGATGGCACCGACTCAGTTTCTGAGCCGGTGCCAAACATTTGACGTACATGTACGGCATTTTGCGGGAAGTCAATGCTTTCCATGACGTACATGTACGGCAAATGTCGGGAAGGGGTTAAGGTCTAGTGATGTCCCAATATACATTCCCATGGAAAACATTTATTTTCAGTGAAAATCAACGACTTATGGTGAGAAGGGAGGGAAGCACCATCAAATCATCCCTTTTATGGGCCCTCAGTTGGCAAGCAACTTATGTGCCCCCCTTGTCCCTCTGGCTATTTGTTCTACCCATTTTGCCCCACCTGCATTCAAGATTGCAGAGACTTGTGGGGTGTTATACAATATGTCGCCATGAGTAGTGCATTTCTGGTACAATAATTAAAGAAGATCTCCAGTGGAAACACAACTTTCCATGTCTGCACCCCCCCCCTGACTGTATACCACTCTCTACAATTCTTTTATGTATACTGTACTTACTTTTTGAACTGCTGCCTCATCTGTGCTTAAAAAAAGCCTCCATCTTGTTTCTTAGATTTCTTCAGCTTTCTCTTCCTCTCTGCTTTGCTATCAATTCTATGATGCTTCTGCACAGCATCACATGACCAGCTAAAGACCATACCATTTCTGCATGCTGGGGGACACAGTGATCATCATTCTATTTATATTCTCCTAAATAAGCTGAGAAACCATAAGTATACAGACAGGGAGGCTGCACTATATTCTTCTACATTATATCTGTGTGACAGGAACGTGTCTAAGTATCAGTGGTGGCTGATGATAGAAGTTTCTGTCCCCCCAGTGTAATACTAGTGGTACAGGAACTTCTGAAGCCTGTGATGGGTGACACATCGATCTCCATAGACTCAAGTAGAGAAAGTCACCGAGCCGGATTCACACTGCTGCTAAGCAACCGTTCCAGTCTGATATATAGCGATAGTCTCTCACCTGTTATTTCTGACACATGGAATACATAATGGAGAACATGGGAAAGTTTAGTTTTGGCCAGAGTGCTCCTTTAAGCACCTATTCTAAAATAAGGAATGGGGCTTTGGGGATGAATAGACCGCCCCATCCTCACACAACCACCGAAGCCTGGCTGGATCTCAACTGGGGTGTCCCGTAATAAGTAATATACAGTCTACTGTTAGATACATTCTGTATCTAACCTGAATGGTAATTATAAAAAAATCGTTGCCATTCAATCGTTTAATAAATAATTTATTTGCAAAAGAACAAAAATAAGATGACATCATTGTCGACAGCCATGTGACCACAACAAACACACGTATGATGCGTTGTATGTTTGAAAACATACTATAGATTTATTTTCTTTAGAGTTTACACAATATAGAGCTCTCATTTTATATGTATATATATGTATATGCCAGACATTGCTAGGAGGAAGCAGGAAAAACATGACAATGTGAAGAACATATTGCTAACATGGCAACGGCAATGAGTATGGCATCTGTGTAATATATATATAATTTATAATCCAAATATGTTCATATATTATTTACCATATATTCTCTTAAAATAGTTATTTCTTCTTTAAAAAAAAAAAAAAAGATATTGTACACCCAACACGTCTGACATCCTCTAACATCTAACATTCAGTAAACATGTAATATATCCTGTATATACAATATGTAAAAATCCCTACAAACATGATGCTTCATGGAGGAAATTCTTCCTGGGTTTTATCCACAGGCGACGTGTTGTCCGCAGCTCAAAATGACATCCACATGGGGAACGCTGCAACTTTGTAATGCCTTTCCATTTCAGTCTTGGCATTAACACTGTAAGGATCTTGGGGGTCTACACTGTATGGATCTTGGGGGTTCACACTGTATGGACTCGTATGGATCTTGGGGGTCTACACTGTATGGATCCTTGGGTTTGACACCGCACGGACCTCTAGGGATCTGGGGGTCCACACTGTATGGCTCTTGGGGTTGACACTATATGGAACTGTATGGATCTTAGGGGGTCTACACTATTTGGATCTTGGCGTTGACATCGGACGGATCTGTATGTATCTTGAGGGTCTACACTATATGGTTCTTGAATTGACACTGTATGGACTTGTATGGTTCTTGGGGTCCACACTGTATTGACCTGTATGGATCTTGGGGTCCAGATTGAATGGATCTTGGGGTCCAGACTATGACTTTCAAGGTCCATACTGTATGGAAATGTATAGATCCACAATGTTTGAATCTTGGGGTCCATACCATATAGATCTTGGGTCCACATTCTATGGATTTCGGTGTCCACGTTATATGAATCCTGAGGTCCACACTGCATAGATCAAGGAACCCACAGTATATGGGTCTTGGGGTCCACACTGTATGGACCTATATTGATCTTGTGGTCTAACCTGTATGGAATTTGGGATCCACACTATATGAATCTTTGGGGCACTGAATGGACCTGTATAAATTTTGGTCTCTACACTGTATAGATCATGGGTTCCCTACTATATGGATCTTGGGGTCCATATTGTGTTGAGATGTATGGGTCTTGGGGTCCACACTGTATGGATCTGTCAATACAGCACAATTCCCAAGATCTCTGCACAAGAAATGAAGTGGAACAATCTGGGCATTATGAAGGTGCAGCCTTTCCCCGTGCTCAGGGAAGTAAACTGCAGTTTTAACCCTCGGACAACCCTGTTAATGGGACTTCTTTGTTTTATATAAATAAAGCGTTATCATTGCATAATGAGAAAACGATGCAGATTTCTAATAAACTTTGCATTTTAATTCCTCATTATTTGAAAGAGGTCTGCTTGCTGTCAATGAAGAGGAACATCCAGCTAAAAACCTGTCCTGATCAAGTCCAATTAACACAGCTGCAGGGCTTGTTACAAGAGAGATCTCTGAAACATTCACACATGATCGTAAGTCATGCCCCTGTAAGAGCAGGATTAGGTCTATATAGGTTTTCAGGGTGGTTTTTTTCAATTCACTGACTGAAAGCAGAGATTTAGAAAAAAATATAAGAATTTAAAACACATAGCAAATCAAAAAGTTGCTTTACTTCATTGACATAAAATGGGAAAACCCCTTAAAATAACTGGAAAAAAAATAATAATATTACAATGAAAAATGACAAAAAAACAAATTTTTTTGATAGGTGCCCAGACAATTTTATCTAGCGGACTATGAAATAAAATAAAACTAAAATAAAACCTTTCATAAGCCTCAACCAAAGCTCCAGGGAATGAGGCCGTCTTTAAATGTATAGGGGTTATATAAGTCTCCCCTCCTGTACAAACAATCCTGGCGATACTTGAGGGGGATGGACATGAAAGCAAAAGGGGGTGTTCATGAAATACAAGGTATACGGGATATCGCAACAAATGGCTAAATTAAAGGCCAAAAATAATCAGTTTCTGGTAAAACTGGGTGAGAACTAATTTGGCTGCCATGACAGCCCCTATAGATGTCATGTCACTCAGCAGTTATATCCTGTATCAATAGGTGGATTTGTCTCTCAGGAGCCTGAGAGAGCTGGGTGGCCCTATAGGGGAATGAATGGCAAATCCGCCTAGTTGATACCTCCCCCAGTACTTAGATCTACCAACATTCCCAGACTCTTGCAGGGGGGGGGGGGTAAATTATTGGAAACTGGATGGATTGGCCATTCAGGACTCTTAGAAAGCGGTGAGAAGATCACTATGGGAGCTTTAGTGGCAGCTTTATTGGCTTTTCCCACTATTCCTGGGAAATATGTACCCTCCATTGAAATGAATGGAAACTCTAAAGCCCCTATTACACCGGCCAATAATCGGCCGATGCAGCGAGTGCCGATCAATGAGACAGCTCGTTGATCGGCGCTTGTTTGCTCCTGTCACGCGGAGCTATGGATGGGGACGAGCAGTCATTACTCTGATCGCTCGTCCCCATACATTATCATCATGTTGGCAGCGCGTCTCCCTGTTTACACACCAGGATGTGCTGCCGACAACGATAATATTTCACGTTTTTAAAACTATACGATCAGCAGATGATCCAGCGTTTGCTCGTTCATCTTCTGATCGTTCCCCTGTTTACACAGGGCAATTATCGGCAACAAGCGTTATATGAACGCTCGTCTGCCTGATAATTGCCCCGTGTAAAACCCTCTTAAGGCAATGTTCACGCAGGGTGTATACGCGGTGTAAAAGCACACAGTGTATCCGCCCTGGACGCCACAGGGATTTCCGGTTGAAAAACCGAACCAAATTGTGGTGCAGTTTTTCGGCTGGAGTGTTCGCTGCAGAAAACAGCACTTTAAGAAAAAAAAAGGGTTTATACTTGCGCGTAGCCATGGCGTCCCGTCCCACGAACATCCTGCTGGGATGACGTTTCATCCCATGTGACCACTGCAGCCTGTGATTGGCTGCAGCAGTTGCATGGGATGAAACATCATCCTTGGAGGCCGGGTTGGACGCAGGAGCAGAAAGTTCTGGGTAAGTATAATCTTTTTTTTTTGCGGCAGAATCGCTGACTTCCTGCCAGAAAAATCACAACATCTGCTTTTTGTTGCATGTTTACCTCCCGATTGAATTCAATGGGGAAAACCCGTAACAGAAAAGCAGCGATTCCGCAACATAAATTGACATGCTGCAGTTTAAAAGACCGCACCGCAGGTCAATTTATGAACGCTTTATCTGTGGTCTTTTTTACGCAGCGTGTGGATGAGATTTGTTCAGATCTCATCCGCTCTGCTGCTACTGTAATACGAGGCAAAAAACCTGCAGTATTTACACTACTTGTGAACCCGGCCATAGAGGGGGAGTGTGCATTTCTAGCTCTGAGGTTGAACGTGGGCTGTCATGTGGCCATTCCCATGTCGGTGCAAAGTTCAGTTCAACCCTATATGTTTGTAAATCTCTTGCACTTGCAAAGCAAAATGTGGCAGAATTATGGTCTTAAATTGTGGCAAAAAAACTGGGGCACATGCTGCGCGCCAAAATTATTATGCTGAATAAGAAGAAAGCAATTTATTATAGGGGGTGTCTCATGAAGACAACTACTTTCTAAACAGAACCTGGCACGAGCAGCTGATTGCAGTGTATCCAGATTCTGTAACTCCACACCGATCAGCTGTTATTACAGGGGAAGAAGCCTCAATGAATGTCCATCCATGTAATGCACAGACTTAGAGTTCCTCTACGTTCTTGACCATAAAGAAGGTCCTGAGTCGTGGACCCTTCTCTGACACCCATATTCCCTAATAGGACATATGGACAGAGGTTGTCCTTAGGAGACAAGCCTTTAAAGGGGTTTTCTGGTTTTTAAAGCCCATTTTTAAATACCCTATTGGGGAACTCTAAATTAAAAGAGTGGGGGGACCCTGTTTAGGACCCTCCTCTATTAGCCAAGCAGAACGTGGCTACAAGGAGTGTCTCTCATACTGGAGGACCCAGCCTGTCTGAACCATTTCCTGATGGACTACAGTGTTTAATGGGCACCATGTAATGCCTTATTTCCCCTGTGGTGGCACTGCAGGAAAACACTTTCTGCTGGATTACCAAAGATTACAGCTGATCGTTGCGGTCCGAGCAATGCAACACCTTTAATTCAACAAAAAAGTATGTTCCTAAAAAAGATAAGACAAATCCCTTCAAATTGAAAGACTATATGGTTTCTCACCCTACATAATGGCCTTACTCACTGCGTAGAGGCTAAAGCCCCTAATATATATGTATGTAAAATCTGTTGTATCTAGTCTTACTTTATTTTAGATTAGCCCCACGTTGAAGATAGGTAAAAAGTCAGAATTTTTGTATTCAATTTGTTTCAGTCCATAGAGGATTACGATCCACCCCCCCCCCTCCCGATGTGCTGTGACTTCACCGTAGACTTGCTGATAAAGTTTCCACTGTAAACCGAATGGCTGACAATAAAATCTCTGACATGACATTGAAAGATGAAGGACAGAAAATTTGTTACACCTAATGTTTTGCTATGTCCCCTTTCTTTAGGATAATTTGCCTTTGCCAAGGCGCTAACTTGCTTTCATCGTAACCCAGTGTTCTCAGCTTTTCCGACTGCTCTCTTTCTCGTTCTTCCTCTTCTTTCTTTAGTTTCTCTTGCACTTTTCTGGAAAACAAGAAGGAAAGTGATGATTCTTACAAACCAGAAACCATCTAAGAATATTCCCAATTTTATCTTCAAAATTATATGTCTTCTTGCTGGCTGCTCATTACATTCCAAATGAAATGAGACCCTAAGGAGGTGGAGTTTTCCATAGTTAGCCCCAAGATTGCTTGTGGACTGACATGTGGGCGTTCTTACCTTAGTGTAGGAGGGTCTTCCCCTTGTGTGCTAGTCCACGTAGGCAAAGGGGCTGACTATGGGAGTAACAAACAAGATTGACGACATGCAGAAAGGAGAGCGGTAGGAGGAAGGGGAGAAGAGGGAAATGTCTGAGTATACTTGTATATAGATGGGCGGCTGAGTGACCAAAGATAACTGTCTCTAGCCTTCAAAATGGCCGACTATGGTTTCAACTTCCTGGTCACATTTTACACCAGGAAGAGATACTCTAGAGCAAAAATTTGTGAAATACTACAAGGTTGCGGTTGGCAGCTCATTAGCATGCTGTGGACCGCCATAAACTAGACTATAGCCTCTGTAGTAAAATGAAAGGGGTGACCTCTAGGTTACCACCTGGACCTCCACAGAACATTTTCCAAGTAATTAAAGAGAATTTCCCCTTAAAGTAATTGAAAAGACCCTAAAAAATACTGCTGAATTTCTCACTAAAAGATTAAAGCAAGCGGCAGGAGGCGCAGCCGGCAGATCAGGCAGTTCAGTTGCGGAGGTCATCGTAATGACGCCAGAAGCCTCTCTTGAACAGGAGCTTTGCAGGAGAGGTTTCGGGTGTCGTACCGTTGCAACAGTACCACCCATACCGCGTCACCCACTGTCATATGCCAATATGGCCTTATTACAAGGGTTGTCACACAGCTTTAGATTTTGCCCTAAAGATCCTTCCAGAAATTTGGATGTTCTTGGGCCACCATGGTTGCATGAAGATTTGCAATCAGATACGATACAATCAGGTGGTGGGACAGTAGCGTATACTCTATGAGCACCATACACAGAAATGGCTGTAATCTAGAGATTCGGGTATAGCGAGAGACTCACCTTTTCTGCTCTCTGTCACATGAAAGTTTGCAAAGAAAAAAGAAGAAGAAAAAGATACATTAATTATAAAATATCTAATAAAAAAATTTCAATGGAAAGTAATTTAGCCGGCCTTACTTCTCATCCTCCATCTTCTTCCTCAGGATCTCTCGCCGCCATGCTGGCATGGTAGATAATCTTGCGGTTTCTTCCTGCTCCTGTACGAGAAATGGGAAACCCTGCATAAATACATAAATCCACATATTACAACTATAGGGACTTGTTTTAAAATTATTATACCACAATTTAGGTTTAACTTACTTATTATCCTAAAGGAGATCTTAAAGGGGAACCACCTCAAATGAATAATGATTCAACTTTGGTTGTGTCTCGTCCCTGGTTTACCTATGCAGCTTTTTTTGGTTTTTAGTTAGACTTTCTGGAGATCTACACCTATTATCCTACAGTGACACCTATTCCACTTTTTTGCAAAGGTGACAACCACCATCATAATAGATCACTCCGCAGGAGATCCAGAAAAAACAGAGGATAGAAGGAAATGGATGTAATATTTGTTCTCTCTCTTTTTAATTTAATATTCTGTTTGTTAGACACAGCCTATAAAGAAGTAGTAAAGTCCTTGGGGCATTCAGTAGAAAAATGAAATTGCCGGATGTCACTGGACATCATTAAAATACTTACCCAGGTAGTCTACAGCAGGGTTCTTCCTGGAAAACATGTCTAACAATTGACCCAACATTCAGCACCTTCTACTTGTGTGTGTACAGTGACATCTTATCTGGCTAAAATGTGTGATCTGGCAATTCTACGGTTGGTCAATTTTTGAAGGATGAGGTAAGTAGCGCCTAGCAGTAGGATGTCCTAGCTCAATCACTGCTCATACATAATCCTGTACTGACAAACCTGTCCACTGTTCTGTCTATAAACTCATAGATGAAGCAACTTAAAGGGGAAAGAAATGGGAGGGGGAGTAAAGAATGATGTGGAGTAACAATGGAAAGGAAGGTAATGAAAACCGGAAAGGGAAGAGAGGAGAAGAGAGAAAAACAAAATACAAGAAAGGAGAGAAGAGATGAGGAGGGAGAAAAGACAGGAGAAGAGAGGAGGAGAGAAGAGGAGAAAAGAGAAGAGGAAAAAAAGATAGAAGAAAAGCAGGAGAGAGGTGGGGAAGTGACAAGAATGGAGAGGAGGCGAGAGGAGAAGAAGAGAGAGGAGGAGAAGAGACGAGAGAGGAGGAGAGAGGAGAAGAGACGAGAGAGGAGGAGAGAGGAGAGGAGGAGAGAGGAGAAGAGACGAGAGGAGAAGAAGAAGAGATGAGAGGAGAAGAAGAGATGAGAGGAGAAGAAGAGGAGGAGAGAGGACAAGAGATAAGAAAATGGAGAATAGGAGTATAGAAGAGAGAACAGGATAGTAGACTTTGTAGAGATGAGAAGAATTGAGGAGAGAAGAGAGGAAAGGAAAAAAGGAGAGAATAGAGGAAAGGAAAAAAAAGAGGTGAGAAGAGAGGAAAGGGAAGGGAAAAAAAAAAAGAGGAAAGAGAAGAGAGGAAAGGAAAAGAAAGGAGAAGAAAGAAGACAAGAGTAGAGGCGGTTTGGACAGGACCTGGAGATGGGAAGGGGAGCTTTTAATTCATTCTAGACTACAACAAATAATTTTTTTCAGTATGGATGCAAAAATTACCATAATTGTGAGACCATGTCATATTTTTGCACAGTGTATAAATCAGCATTGTGATTGTCAAGATACCCCAATGTTTTGCATCTATTTTTGGTCCTTCTGGAGTAACATTCGCTTGCCACCCTTTACAACCTACAAAACTTATCAAGATGTACAATGTGCAGTTATAGAGTCTATGAATCCATGAACACAGGAGCTTAAACTTTGGTTATAAGGGTGGTATTAAGAATAATTTTGACCACCTGGTATCCCCAGCATCTTTGGGAACAATACTCAAAATGAAAAATTCTTGCTTACTAACGAAGATCTATGGGGCAGTCTAATGCCTGAAATAACATATAATCAGAAGGGGTCAATTGTTCTCTTTCAATACAGAAAGCAGTGATCTTGGCAGATAGGACACAAAGCTGTTACTCCCTTAGTACTTGATCTCCCAAGGATACATCCTATGCAGGTATTTCTGGAACTTCATAGACAAATACAGAGTTGTATCCTGGGGATCTTTGGGATACCAGGTAGCTTACATTTGAACATTTTGGCACAACAGTACTGAAGGTAAACAACCCCCTTTCAAGATATTGATATTTTTTTTATTTTTTTTTAGCTTTTCTTAAAGGAAGTGTACACTTTTGTAACTACTTTTTTATTGCTTTAATGCATCTAAAAAAATATATATATATATTGTAAGTAGTCTTGATTAGAAATCTCCTACAGTTTTGTGCATACAGCTCTTATGCAAACTGATGTGTCTCCATGGTTACAGACTACAAAAAAACCCTGTGTAGTTACATCCTGCAGTCATGTATTACTATCTTCCTTTTGCCTATAATTTTTGCTAATTTACAGAAATTAGAAGAGGGGGCAGATATACGAGAGTAACTCATGACTGCAGAATCAGACTACACAGGGTTTGTTTGTAGTCTGTAACCATGGATACACAGAAATCCGTGGCTAGAAAATTTATACCCATCAACAATATAACATACATGTGCTAATCTACAGGTCTCCTATTGCTCAATTCAGCCCAGGACTTCGACCTCCTTATTTCAGTAGCATGTATATGTACTCATGGGCATGCAAACTAAAGTAGACAAAAAGTGAAGATGCGGCCGATAACAACCAATCAGATTGCAGGAAGCAGATATCGTTTTTGTTGCAGTGGCCATTTCTATTCATTTCTCTGTGCAGGCCCATTGTATCAAGGGAACATGATCACAATCTGCTTTTATCTTGTTGAAATTACAAAAATTTGCCAATGTTATAGTATTACAATATATAGATATTTCTAAAACAAAAATAAGCAATGTCCAGATTGATTTCATTCCTGGAAAACTTTATTAAGCTCAAGAGAAAGCACAACTACATCCAAATATATCTTAGCTAAAATTAAACTACAAAGAATACAACAGAAATTTAAGACCAAAAACACTCAAGAACATGTCTACAACTTGTTGGCTCTCGAATGGAAAAACATTAGCATTAAATATAATGAGCCTCATGTCTCAGAACTGCCATAGAAAATCACTCATCCTGTCGTTCATATCAACCAATCATAATTTCTATTTTATTTTGGACTAGCGGTCCTTATGGGCAACTAGTCCACTCGATCTCAGACAGTTTTGATACATGTGGCCCAATAAAAAAAATTAAAACCACATGCAAGATCGATCTATGCAGTTACTAGTACTGGAAAAGATGTGAACCCCATTAAAAACCCAGTAAATTCGGTTTGCTTTCGGAATCAACATAGTACAATGAATTTAGTTTTTTTAGCTGCCTAAACCACCACTAGGGGGAGCTTATGAGCTTACAGCATACAGTTTTATTATCAAGTTCAAGCTATACACTGTATGCACTAAGGTCTTCATCTACCCTATTGGTGACTGTAGGCTATAATTTAATCACATGTTTATGTAGGGGATTTGGGGCAGTGTGTCAGAAAAACGAAGCTCTGACTGCTAAAAAGATATATTAGGAAATTAATTAGCACAGAGTTTGACGTAAAAATGACACAGTGGACATTCACATTAAAAAGGTCCTGTCAGCTCTCCTAAAATGTCTGTTTTAGTAAATACTTATATTTCCCATAATATAACAATTCTGGAGCATCCTTTTTGCATTGTATCGGTCCTCTGTTATTCCCCCTAGAAATGTGTAAACAAATTAACAACTGGTGGGGGTGTGTCCCTACACAGTCTGTCACTATCCAATCAGTGCTGTCAGAGTGAGACTGTGTGGGGACACGCCTCTTTGACAAGGGGAATGGTAACACCCAGTCATCAATTTATTTATACATTTCCAGGAGGAATAACAGAGGAACGGAACAGTGTTGAGTTCTAAGAAGAGATGTTCTAGCATTCTTATTTCATGGAGAATAGAGCTCATTAGGTTCATTTACCTTAGACTATACTTAGTGAAAAACTACATTTTAAAGAGGTTGTCTCACGATAACTCCTATCCATAGGAAAATTGACAACATACGTAGGGTTCCCAGCTTAGGTCCCCCCCTCCATGTGCCGGAATGAAGAGCCACTCTGTATGAGCGGCTTCCGCTCTGGCAGACACGGCGCATTATTTAAATCGCCGCTATGTAATGTTGTATTTCTACTATAGCAGCCGCAGCAGGTTAAAAAAAAATGGGTTGTCGTTATGATAATAACCCTTTAACCAACTAATAGCTCTTGAGATATTCATTCCAAAATAAAATTAGAAAAAAACCAAAAAACTATTTGTTGTATTATTCCAATATTGATTAATACCACATTTTCTTTGAATGGAAACATGTGGAGCACACTATATATATATATATATATATATATATATTTTTTTTTTTTTAATTATTATTTTTTTATTTATTTTATTTTTTATTTTTTTTACTCACACCTTAAAAAAGCAAGATAAATTTAGAAAAAAAAAGTATCCATCGTATTGATCCATTATCAATAAAAAAAACGACACCTTTTCCTTGAATGGAAACCCGATGAGCTAACAAAAGGCCTTAATAATTTTTCCAAATAATCTGATTATTGCATATGTGGGATACTAATTTCAGACTAATTTCCAGAATTAAATAAATTTTGTAATTTTTTTGTTTTTGAAAATTATAGTCTTTAACATTTGCCCACATTGCCTAAGTTTGCGGTATTTTATTTATGTTTGAAATTTCTTATTAATAAATTTATTTAAAATTGTTTATTTAATTGGATGAATCATTTTGGAAAAAATATACATATATTTACGTATTATGCTCATGAAATGGCCGATCCCTCATTTCCACAACGAACAAATGTGCACCTGCTGCTATGTCAATTCAGTTGTTCCATATGGATTTACGCATTATCCATTATAGGCAGCAGCCTTTTGTTGCCATGTTTATCCTGGTAAAATGTTATTTACCATCAGCCTGTTACGTACTGGAACAAGTGATAGCGTTGACCTCATATGTCAAACAACTCTGCTTCTTTCTCTTTCCAAAATGAAAAACTGCGGTCGATATAACGACAAATGTCATCATTCGTGAATTCCCCCAGTTCCGACACCAGCTGAATAGAGTCTTTCCTACTTTTGGGAAGTGGCGTCAGTTCATCAGAAGTCACTACACTCTCTTTGGGTTTGGTGTCCATTATGACCTTGGGTTCACCACCCGATGTATTTTGATTTACAGTCTCCTCTAACTGCTCAGTTACTTTTATGTCATCTACATCTCCCACTATACTGTCCCCAAAGAACTGCTGCTTGAGGTCCTCAAATCCATCAGTCCAATCCCTCTTCCCAGATTCAATATCTTCCATGACAACCTTGTGAAATTTACGAATGAGTTCCCAACTATGACTACCCAACCGGTCAAACATTTCATAGCATAGAAGGTGACGGAATTTTCTCTCTTCTCGCGACATAGTCATTTCTAGTAATTGGAAGTAACCTAACATGAAGAGGTCCAAGCTTAGGCTTGAGTATTCGACAGGTGACCCATTCACATGGGGTAAAAAATGTTCTGGCCAATAAAGCATGTCTGCTCTACTCAAACGACGAATTTGCCTTGTGGGAACCTGACAAATTATACTTCTCCAATGACTAAGCAACTTTCCAACAACTTGTCTCTGCTTCATAAAGTATAAAAGCCGGTCATCGTCACTTTGTCCTTTGGCCATTTTGGCGTTATTCTCCTCATTGTCTGTTTTCCTCTTCTCAATCTCCAACTCTAACTCTGTACTAGTGGAACCACCAGTTGGCTTCTTTTTAGGATTGCTATTTTTATCGGACTCCGTAAATGTCCATTTTTTCCAGTGCTCAAGGAAAAGGTACACAATCCTCTCCTTTCTCATGTCTATGTAGTCTTGTACACAGCTAAGTTCTGTTTGTACTGGTAGACTTCTAGTCATGTGGTCTGCACTAAACAACGGTTCTCCTAAGGCATCCATCATGTTGCTCTGGTTACTAGAGTCTATGTATCTTGGATCAACATCATCATGATAGGTTAGCTGGGCATGTGATAGCATAATAGGTGGCTCTTCGTGAGGTCTTGACATTCCATCATTCAAGATATTGAACTGCTCGTTGCTGGTTATGTAGTCTTCTTCCAAGATGGGTTCCCTTCCGTAACCGTAAGCGGTCGTCCCTACTGGCAAGGATCGCTTCCTTTTATAGATTCTTTTGGAAGCATCATTATCACTTTGGGGTCGTGTGTAGAGTTCATAATTCGCCTTTAAGTTTTTGACAGACACACCAAACTGCTTAATTTCTTTCTCAACTTCTTCTCTGGTAGAACTGAAAGACTGAGATCTCCCAATGTTTGCACCACCATCCTTTGTTATATTTTGAGGAGGTTCAGTGGTGACCCTGGGCATCAGGTCTTGAAGATCGACTTCTTTACCTCCAAGAGTTGCCAGGAGGATGGCCATACTTTTTAAGAGGGTGGAGATTTTGGAACACCATGCTGGTAGATCATCGGCTCTGCCTTGCATTTGTTTTGGGTTAACAGTGAAATGCTCTTGTGACAAGGCGGCCGATACTGGTAGGAGTTGTTGTAGTTCCTGTTCTAGCTGCTCCAGTTCAGTTTCCACCTTCTGGACCTTATGCATCACTTGAAGGTTCTCAATCTGCTTCTCAATACGATTGATGTCATCTTCGGTCATGAGTTCCCCGAAGGGTCCCAAAATTGCATTGTGGGCATGAGAATATCTCCATCCTTCTGGGTGGTAATAACTACCGGCCTCACACTAGTGCAAAAATAAAAAAATAAAAAAGGAGGGAACATGTCCCTCAGGATACAAAGCCAAATAGTCCGTTCGTTGCAATCTTTTCAAAACCTACATGTTTTAGTGGTGTAATGGCGTACCGGGATAGCGCTAAACAAGGCATGGGGTTCTCAATTAAAGACTGGATAAAAATCCAAGCAAATAGGAGCAATGAACAGATCATTGACGGAACATACAGTTTGCAATCCGGTTAATCAAGCATGCTCTTAAGTATTTTCATAAGCAATAAGATAATATTCATCACCGGAAGGATGACTAGCAATGAAGATGGTACAGGACAGATCACTCATTACACCACTAAATGTCCATGTAAAACATTTAAACATGCAGTATGGAGTATACACAGAGTGGTTCTACGTTGTGGCTGGTCTATCAATATCTACATATATGCCATTAGGTCAGGTGGACTCTACGTGCAAATTGCTGTGCCGGTTATTGAAGGATTGAATCGTCATACTTCTCTATACTACATACTGCCGTTTAAATGTATCAGGAGAAGAGGAAAACAAACTTCACACCAACACCATGCAAAAATATTATTAAAGAGGAGGTTTTTTTTTTTATATTAATTTCTGTATTATCACTGCCAAAGAGTTCTTTATAAAGTTCCCCCTAGCAACCCCCCCATTCTTAAATACGGTTATAGGATAAGCTCTTCCGCAGAGGCGTAACTTGAATCTCCTGGGCCCCAATGCAAAATCTGTAATAGGACCCCTCCTACCATGTGCCATTTATAAGACTGGTGTCTTCTTATGTCACAGAGGGGGTCCTGAGCCCCCTCAGACACCACAGCATTGGGCTACTTCTACACACCCTATAGCTATACCCCTGCCCTTTTGCATATCTTCTTGGACAAGAACTCAGAGACTTGTTCTTCAAGAACTTTTATCAATAAATGAGGAAACTAAAAAAGGTCAGGGGGAAGGTCTACGGAGCTTTTCATTAACCCAAACCATGGATTATATATCAGTAGTAATAGACTCAACTGGACTTTCCAATGAATGTGTACCGGCCATTATGTCAATACCATTGTTTTCATATGAATATACACATTGTCCATCAAAGGAACAAACCTTTTATTGCCATCTTTAACCTTGTAAAATTGTATTTGCCATCAAGTTACATACTGGAACTAGTGATGACGAATGACCGTCAACATAGAACCTCTTTAAAAAGGGTTTTCCCACTTTTATCTACATACAGACCATAAAAGTCTAGGAATGTGATAGGAATGGTAGTCCTCCAACCAATGTTTTGCAAACCCCGGTGGATGGCTGTTTCCCAAATGCCCATAGACTTCAATGGAAAGAGCCACCCCTCCACCCTGGCCACCTCTCCATTGATTTTTCTTCTAGATGCGCTCCTTGATCTACCTATAGGTGGGGTTACCAGAGCTAGGACCCCTACTTATCAGACATTAATGGTATATCCTGTGGATGGGTTGACATTTCACACCTACCCACCACATGTTCGCCTGACAACTCTTTCCCCTGACTCCACCACAAACATATTTCACTGAGGAGAGGAGAATAATCCTCTGCCAGACACCATTGACAGCGGCTTATCTCCCTAGGGAATAAAGGATCGGGCATGTCAATGTCCAACATGCACGATCCCGCCATGCCAGATGTCGGGGGAAAGCCAGAAGACACCCATACATGAGGTCATCGGTCAATCCCATAGATGTAGGCAGGGTTGGTCTATTTTTCTCTCATGTGTATGGCCAGCTTATGTGTGGAGCTTTCCATTTGATGTCCTAACCTCAAGCACACCAACTAGACTATACCAAACAGTATGTTTTGGGACCACCTATGGAAATTATAGCGTCCACGTAGAGATTGTACTCCAGAATAACAATGGTACAAGTTCCAATTGATGGACATTTGTGACATCCACGGTTTACAATGATCGGCCCTTCATACCTCCACCTACATTACATAACTGGAATACTATATACTTATTTAAATCATATATGTAGCAATTCATGAATTCAATGAAACGTCAGTCCTACTATTTCAAAGAAAAACCATGAAAGTACGAATATGTAAATATCAGCAAAACTCTGAAACTTGAGAAAGACTTGGTCATGAAAATCTGATCTCAACTATCTAGTTCCAGTAAGATTCATTCTTATACAGAGAATTATGAATGCAATATTGCATGAGTGCTTTCTCACTACCGCCCCCTGGTGACTAATGTCAATTATATGAGCTGTCAAGAAGAGTGGAGGAAGGGAACTTTACGGCTTAGGAACGTGGTTGTCACTTTTCAAGCTCCCCATTGACTAAATTAAGATGAAATCTTTACTACACTACTTTATATTCTTATCGATAGGGGGCAGTATTAGACCTGAATGTTCATATTTGATTGGAATGGAACGGACATTAAAGTGAAGTTGAAGCTCTGCTTGTATCTTTGTATAGCAGGAAATTTACTGGGCCCATATGCTCTGAATAGAAACTGACTTTTCAATTAGAAAGGTCATAAAACTATAAAAGATGATGGTCCAACCTCTGGGATCCCCAACTTGTTTAGAATAAAGGGGCTAGAAGTCTATTATAACATTGTATATAAAAAAAAAAAAGTGTTTACTCAACACCGCAACTAAATGTTACAATGTCCGTGTGAATAGAACTTGTAGGACATCAGTAGAATTCGTATAATAATCATGTGTCCGTCCGTGGCACGTCCGGAAACCCCAATGATAAAGATAGAAACCTGCTGTGTCCAATGTATAGAAATTCTGCAGAGTAATGTCAGGCAAATTCACTCTATTTGTCTACACGGCTGTGATTTGCATTCACCTCCATGGGACGTCACTCGACAAACTCTGTTATATAACGACCCAATAGATTTGGAACAATGAAAGGCCATCGTATTGTGTAAGCAACTGCACTAAAAGGGTTGCCTCCTGAAAACCACCCCTGTCCATAGGGCATATAGATGTCGTAGATGGGTGTCCCTTGCTTGGGACCCCCACCCTATGAGCCAGAATGGAGACCCGATTGAGTCAGAACAAAAGTTTTTCATATTAATAGACTATTTGTCTGCATACAGCATTAATCTCTCTCCTGTCCTGATAGTTTGCTACAATGTGTCAGTGCAGGTAAAGTGTATTAATGTCAAGTCCAGTTTGTTTAGCTGACAGAGGAATGTCTAGATTGGATAGGATTGATTATAGATATAATGAAGAAGCAAAATCACACAGAGATGGGTCAAAAGAGTCACAACAAACAAAGGCGAAAGTCAGAGTCACAGCACCTCAAAGTCTATTCGGAGCGCGGTCTTACCGTGCGCTTTCTCTCCTCCTCTTCCTGGATTTTCAGCTGCAGTTTTCGCACCATGACCTGTCGCTTCCATTCTGGAATAGGTCGTCCCTGCTCGTCGTGTGTAGGGATCAAGGACTCAATATCAAGCTGGTTGTTCTGGGCCACGGCTGGAGGAGTAGAATTTCCATTCATCAGAGGCTCAGAAGATTTCCCGGCTCCCTTACTGGGGAGAATTGTTGTGTTCACAGGTAATATAGAAGGAGAAGATGGAGGAGGAGAAGTCGGAGAAGGAACCTCTGACTGAACAAAGGAAAAAAACAAACAATAAATATAAGCAATAAACACAAGTGTCTTCAAAATGGGCAAGGGAAATTATCTATCTCCGATGGATGGAGGGATGGATGGACAGATAGATGGATACATAGACAGACAGAGACAGATACATCCATAATATACAAATATCTTTAAGAAGAATTAACATTGATGGATGGGACTACTTCCCAAGAACGAAAGGTAACTAGTAGCCTTAACCAGGGTCAAGCAAATGTGGCATCTGACAGATATGGAGATTTCTAGAAGCTCGATGGCATGGATTTGAGTGAATTTGCCCAGTAAGTCAGTGTTTTATAAGTCTGCAATGTACATGGCCTCACACTTCTAAATCTCAAACCTTTGCCAAGAACCATCTCATTTGTGTCCATTATGGATACGACTTATCAGAAGAAAACAAAGTAGATGCCAGGTAAGAATATAATTATTGTGCTCGCATTGTAACAAAGAACTGGTTATCTGGAGATGTCAGCTGTATGGAAATTCACCTCAATGACGGACTTGCTTTTAATATATTATTTAATAGAGAAGTCAGATCCCTATCAGGGTAATACAACCACACAATAATCCTGCAGATGATGAACTTGGATTCTAGAACATTGAAAATAACAAAGCAAGTACTGTCCACAAGTAACTGCCTAGAAACCAGTGATAGATACACAGGAGATCTGCCTTATGTGATATTAGTCACCTCTTAAAGTATTCCTGACACAGGAGAAATATCCACAAAAGTTCAAGAAATGACATTATGAGCTGCTCCCCTCTTCCATCCCTTCATGCCTGTATGAATTGGGGCATTATTCATGAGTTTTGTCGTAAACTTTCCTTACGAAGTGACTCCTGACACTATGGTGAAGGAGCCAATGACAAAAAGGCCCTCTTGCTTCTCCCGAGTGGCATAGAAAATTGCGACCTGACTAGGTGAAACTAGTCAAGCCTTTCCAATAAGTGACTTAGTTGGGATTTCTCAGAGCTGCACTCACTATTCTGCTGGTGGAGTCACTGTGTACATACATTACATTACATATCCTGTACTAATCCTGAGTTACTGCCTGTATTATACTCCAGAGCTGCACTCACTATTCTGCTGGTGGAGTCAGTGTGTACATACATTACATTACTTATCCTGTACTGATCCTGAGTTACATCCTGTATTATACTCCAGAGCTGCACTCACTATTCTGCTGGTGGAGTCACTGTGTACATACATTACATTACTTATCCTGTACTGATCCTGAGTTACATCCTGTATTATACTCCAGAGCTGCACTCACTATTCTGCTGGTGGAGTCACTGTGTACATACATTACATTACTTATCCTGTACTGATCCTGAGTTACATCCTGTATTATACTCCAGAGATGCACTCACTATTCTGCTGGTGGAGTCACTGTGTACATATATTACATTACTTATCCTGTACTGATACTGTATTATACTCCAGAGCTGCACTCACTATTCTGCTGGTGGAGTCACTGTGTACATACATTACATTACATATCCTGTACTAATCCTGAGTTACTGCCTGTATTATACTCCAGAGCTGCACTCACTATTCTGCTGGTGGAGTCGCTGTGTACATTCATTTCACTACTTATCCTGTACTGATCCTGAATTACATCCTGTATTATACTCCAGAGCTGCACTCATTATCCTGCAGGTGGAGCCAGCTCCAAAACCTGTAGTATTGTGAATGCAGCTCTAGAATATAATACAGGATGTAACGAATCGGTAGAGAATAAGTAATGTAATGTATGTACACAGTGACTCCACCAGCAGAATAGTGAGTGCAGCTCTGGAGTATAATACAGGCTGTAACTGCAGATCAGTAAAACAAATAATGTAATGTATATACAAAGTGACGTGTAGATTTTATTTATACATAAACTGTAAAATGGTATTCAAAATGTAAACATATAATTTAATACTACCATTGGTTTAAATCTCCTAATAGTATCCCAGTGTGTGACCACAATCATGGGTCCTCTATCAAATCACTCAAGTAATATAATACAAGTAAACATGTGAAATTATTGTCGCACGCACATTTGTTCCTTGCTGTCCGCTGCCTGAGAAGATGGTGGTTAAACCTTTACTCTGTGGAGTTGGTTTCAGATTTCTTCCAGCTTTAATTTCGGCCAGCAGCTCAGAGTTGTCTCCTGTTGGGGACATCATGTTGAAGGACTTGGTACCTATGGAAGATATTGTTATGTTGTTAATCATATACGTGTTTTGGCAATGCATTGTCCACAATTACATTTTTAGGTAAAAAAAAATCTGTGCTGATTAATTACACAATATATCTATATGGTTTGCTGACATATAAATATTATAATTCTGGATTCCTGCAGCCACCACTAGGAGGAGCTAACTCCATATGAATGTATACAGCAAGCATCGAATTCAATGGAAGTTACCATTGCTGTGGAAACAGCAGAGATCTTCAATTTCACTCTGGTTATCGAAGGTCAATGACCTGATGACCATGGAAAACCTGTCGTCTTCTCTATCAGATAATCATGATCGATTTTACAAGACCTGACATCATGGGAAAGATTTCCAAAATTCTGCGGAATACAGGGCTCTCCTGAGTGACTGTACAGGATGTTACCACTCTGACATGGGGGTGGAGCCATGATGGGATTTACTGGTCACTTCCCCTCCTCCTTTCCACTCTCCCCTAATTCTTTACCCCTTCATCTCTCTTCCTACACCCCTTTTTATTTTTATGATCCATGGGTGATGGGTGGTATGGAATTTTGAGATTATTGTTTTCATACATTTTATTGTTTTCGGCATTTATGTCTTCATAGTGTGAAACTTTGACATGTTATTTTCGACTTGGCAGACAGATGTCCTGCCCCTTTGTGACCACCTTTTCCTTAAAATTTCTGATAATTTCTAATAAAGAAAGAATTTACAAAAAAGAAATAAATGGAAGCTGTATATCTCTGTATGCAATGAGCTCCCCCTAATGGCAGCTGCAGGTATCCACTATGACATTGTCAAAGCAAGCAGGGAAAGCCGTTCAATACCGGGCCTCCTCCCACCACTGGCCCCATAGCAGTTGCATACCCTGCCTCTATAGAAGTTATGCCGCTGTCTGGCAGTATTCTCAGCAATGCTGCATTACGGACTAGTACGATTTTCTAGTAATAAAAGTGCACAATAATATGACATGACCATCAAGAACACAATCATAGTAATACCCAGCAAAATAGCATTACCACCACAAATACCATAGTTAGAGAAGTGCCACACCATGTTTGGGGGACCCGCTCTTACCGTATGTCCCTTTCGCTCTAACCGTACACCCCTTTTAATCAAAAGTAGGAACAGGTGCCCAAAGAAGGGAGAAGGTAAAAATGCCCTAATAATTCCATAGGAAATGTTTTCCTTCTATCTTGTGAAGCGGTCCCTTAATGTTTGTCTGTTGGGGGGCAAGGGTGCGATCAGGGCAGTACAGGTATTAGTGCTTTCTGGTGCTGCCACCACCGACTAGTCACAGCATGGGAGTGATGTAGCTTCACTTATAAAACTAAATGGACCACTTTAATAGGCAGTGTGGTTCCCAATGTGGTGCCCATTTCTTCACATAAGCTTACATGCACAGCTCCCAAAAAGTGTTCTGTTCCCACTCCCTCATGGCCCACTAAATAAACGGTGTGGGTATAAGTTACAGCATGATTATTGTCTCCCTTAATTTCGCCTTCCTCAGGTGCCCACCAAATGTACAAGATGGAGGTTGACAATAGGGAGTTCAGTTGCCCGAACCAGTTGCCCATATGGGGCTGAAATATTTCTGATGGTGGTCCTATGGAGAAGGATGAGAAGTCCTGGTCTTTGTAAGTAAGAATGTTCCCATTCATTGACAGCAAACAGATCTTAAAAACGGTGAGGAATTGAATAATAAAGTCTATTGTAAAGTTGCAGAACTTTTCGTGATATATTATACAACATAACACTGGTCAGGAGCTCCTGTGACCCTCTGCTTGGTTCAGGTCACATTCTTGTCCCACAATGAACTTTTGGCATGGTATCGCACAGCCCTGACTTCGTTACACGGGACATCAGAACTCCTCGTTGTCAGGACAGGGATGCACTAAACATGTAACATCCATTGTCTGGGATACATATAGCAGGTGTGGGCGTACGAGGACTGATCTCTGCAGCTTTTGTTACTTTCATTGTCCGTGCAAGCTGCGGGTGAGGTGTTCCCACATGTTATACACCCGCAGGCTACCCGTAATAATACACAGCAGATAACCACCGGCCATTTCTGATCCGGTGTGACAGGTGGGTGCCGCCTCTAATCAATATTTAAAATGAATAACAAAAGCTGTACTGCCATAACTAATAATAATAATGGAACATTTGAATATTTCATCTTCAGCACGGTGGAGGAGGACACCATACTGTATATAGTCGTGTGCAGGTACCATGGTGCCAGGTGCTACATGGAGGCTGGAGAGATCTTCACGGAAATCCAGTTGATCAATTCACTATAAGGCAAGGATTTAATGGAAGGGTCCAGTGCAATGTGCATGACCCTATACAGCGGCACATGGACACCCTATGGATCTGTATTACGGACCCATAGGAACGCACTGTACTGCAATATGGTGCAATGTATTCTCCCTTAGGAGCAATGCTCAATCAGGAGGTATGGTCCCATAGGGGCGTATTACAGATCCGTACACTGCCTATCTATAATACAGCATGAAGCCTACACTGACAGGTTTGCAACATAATAGGGAAGATGTATTAAAGAAGTTGTACAGGATTAGAAAAACATGGCTGCTTACTTCCAAACAGTGCCACACCTGTCCACAGGTTGTGTCTGGTATTGCAGCTCAGGTTTATTCATTTTTAAGACACAAAAGTGACCTGGTGACTCGTTCCTCAATGCTTAGGAAGCCGACTCATGCCGTGAAGCACCAAGATTCGTATCTTAGGTTTGTATAAGACATTTACTTGATTAACCCTTTAACACATATAGCCTATGACTAACATAAAATACTTAATAACTGCATTGGATATATGTGTACATATGCATGGCTGCTTTTGGTCAATTAGGCACATTGTGTATTTAAAACAGTGCATGAAATATGGTGAAAGTACTAAAAAAAAAAAAACACATTCAAAATAATAGATCTAATAACAGCAGCTTGCTGATGGTTTCCAGGCAGAAACAGGATTTTTTTTTTTCTACAATGCATAGATACATGGAATTATTTAACATTACAAAGCGACTACATTTTTTCATACATTACTTATCCTGTACTGATCCTGAGATACATCATGTATTATACTCCAGAGCTGCACTCACTATTCTGCTGGTGGAGTCACTGTGTACATACATTACATTATTTATCCTGTACTGATCCTGAGTTACATCCTGTATTATACTCCAGAGCTGCACTCACTATTCTGCTGGTGGAGTCACTGTGCACATACATTACATTACTTATCCTGTACTGATCCTGAGTTACATCCTGTATTATACTCCAGAGCTGCAGTCAGTATTCTGCTGGTGGAGTCACTGTGTACATACATTACATTACTTATCCTGTACTGATCCTGAGTTACATCCTGTATTATACTCCAGAGCTGCACTCACTATTCTGCTGGTGGAGTCACTGTGTACATACATTACATTATTTATCCTGTACTGATCCTGAGTTACATCCTGTATTATACTCCAGAGCTGCACTCACTATTCTGCTGGTGGAGTCACTGTGCACATACATTACATTACTTATCCTGTACTGATCCTGAGTTACATCCTGTATTATACTCCAGAGCTGCAGTCAGTATTCTGCTGGTGGAGTCACTGTGTACATACATTACATTACTTATCCTGTACTGATCCTGAGTTACATCCTGTATTATACTCCAGAGCTGCACTCACTATTCTCCTGGTGGAGTCACTGTGTACATACATTACATTACTTATCCTGTACTAATCCTGAGATACATCCTGTATTATACTCCCGAGCTGCACTCACTATTCTGCTGGTAGAGTCACTGTGTACATACATTACATTACTTATCCTGTACTGATCCTGAGTTACATCCTGTATTATACTCCAGAGCTGCACTCACTATTCTGCTGGTAGAGTCACTGTGTACATACATTACATTACTTATCCTGTACTGATCCTGAGTTACATCCTGTATTATACTCCAGAGCTGCACTCACTATTCTGCTGGTGGAGTCACTGTGTACATACATTACATTACTTATCCTGTACTGAGCTGCACTCACTATTCTGCTGGTGGAGTCACTGTGTACATACATTACTTATCCTGTACTGACCCTGAGTTTCATCCTGTATTATACTCTAGAGCTGCACTCACTATTCTGCTGGTGGAGTCACTGTGTACATACATTACATTACTTATCCTGTACTGATCCTGAGTTACATCCTGTATTATACTCCAGAGCTGCACTCACTATTCTGCTGGTGGGGTCACTGTGTACATACATTACATTATTTATCCTTTGCTGAATGCAGCTCAGGAGTATAATACAACCTCTTACTAAGGATCAGAATCTACTAGTTTTTCTAGAAAACAGACAGCAAATTTGTCATCAGCTTGGCAAATGCCCCTATATTCAGATTACAGTACAGTACCTGGTGTAAACACCACACTTACAGAAATAATCAGAGCAAGTTCTGTGCAGACACAGATTACGCAGGAAATGTTAGGAGATTTCAGTTCCGACGTTAACAGAATTGTAAATGCAGCTCTGGAGCATATTACAAGCTTTAACTATCAGTACAAGATATGTAATGTAATATGATCATATGATTACAAAGTTCATTTTGTTACATGAATGATATAATGTTACAATTTTTTACAGTAATCTCTGCATATTTGGCAGATTTTCACAGCCAACAGTAACTCTAGAAATGCAAAATAAAAAATGAAATTGCTTCAAAACTTACACCCAGGGCCAGGGCATTAAAGGCCATGGCCTCTTACCAACTATTAGGCCATGTTCACACGTGGCAGAATTTTTTCACTGCAAATGTTAGTGCAGATTCGGGGCAATTACGCAACAAATCCGCACCAACATTTGCATATTTGACAGGTAATTCAGACGTTGCAGAAATCACAGCGGACTTGCCACAGATTTCAGTGACATTCCGCTTCTTCCCCGCAATGGAATGAGCTGCTGCGGAGGGGAAATTCTGCACCGTAGCCTAATTTCCGCAATGTCTGAACTAAGTTTCCTAAAAATGTATAGAAAGAAATGAAAAAAACGGCTGCTGCAGAATTCCACCGCGCACTGTCCACAGCAATTCCGCCACGTCTGAACGTGGCCTAACAGAAATGATACACTTGATTTGGGTTATGCATTTGAAGAAAACTTATCACTTCCAAGATTATGTGTCCTATAAGGAAGAACCAAGGGTGTGGACCCCCCCAGTGCAGGGGCCATGGGCCCTTCGTACTGCCCTAATGGTCAGTATGCCCCTGATAACAAGGGTCAGATTTTGTATCATTGGCAGAAAAGAAAAGTCTGGTAGATTTACCAGCAGACCCTCCCTGAAGCCGTCGGAGGCTGGGAAGCTTTACCCCTATATCCTTCACAATCTAAGAAAAGCTACTCTATCAGCACACAGCTAGTGATCTATAGATCTACGTCTATGTATTATACTATGGAGCAGATGAGTAAAGAGGGGATAGAAAGTCCAGTACTTACTCTTTCTTTGCCTGAGAGCTTTCACTTCTAAAAGGAAGGGCACAATGGACGCACACAGGGAGAACCGTAGTGGACAGGATTGGCATGCAAGTCAGTAATGAGCGCAGACGGAAGAGATGAAGGGAAGCATGAGTGAGTCAATTTGAAAAGAAACAAATGAGGGCACAAAGAAGAGGGGGCAAGACCAGTCACATGGAACAGCGTAAGGAAATGAAAAGAAGAAAAAGAGTGAAAAATAACAGTTAGAGGGACGAAGTCTGAAGAATTAAGAAAGAAAAATGCATAAAGTGAATATCCACCTTTTAAAACAATTTTAGGTGCAAAACTCTGCAGTGATTAATTTCTTTATAGAATTTGCAGCCTAGTATTTCTGATACAGAGCTCCAAATCCCCTGCATAGACAGAGATAAATCATAATCCGCTGTCTGCCTGCAGCCACCACTAGGGGGAGCTTAGGAGTTTAATGCATTTACAGTATACAGTAAGCTCCTAAGCTCCCCCTAGTGGTGGCTGAAGGCAGCCAGAAGTGTATATTTTATATGCAGTGGATTTGACACTTAATATCAGAAAAATGAACCATTTAAATATATATTAAGAAATTAATCAGCAAAGAATTCTGGACCTGGAGAGACGTTAGGTGGTTCTTACGCCAAAGAGACATCCATGTCCTGTGGACTGTACCTATAGTCATACAATTTACAAGTACTGACAGTGGCATTGTGGTTGGTAAGGCTGATTTACTTTGCTTGGGACTTGGATCTGAGTTCTGCCAAGAGACCATCTACATCCGTGATCTCTAACCTGTGGGTTTTGAGCTACAACTCCCAACATTTCCTGAAATCCAAAGGTCACAGACTGTCAGGGAATGCTCAGAGTTATAGTTTTGAATCGGTTGAAGACCACTGATCGACATTGAGCTTTCATGCTCTTCCCAGACTCTTAGTAGGTGACTCATCTTGGACGCGATGTGTGTGTTAGGTATATTACCCTATAATCGGTGCCTTAAAATTATATTATGATAATAAAGACTTGGACCCTCCTCACTATTAGGGTGCAGTACCTTCTTACAGCCTGAAGATGGCTCTCTAATATTACAAGATTGTTTGTACAGAGCGGACCCTTTAATTAAACCAGGACTACACCCAAAAGGTGAGTAAAGTGCCTTTATATTCTAATCAAACATGTTATATTATAGCAATCGCTACACTTTCACAGTTTTAATGGCGACAATCATCTTTTCTTTAAAATGAGCGGCTCCTACAGCCCTGCCCATATGACAAACCTCACTTAATATTAATAACCAGTTTTATACTGCAACTGTATCATAAGATTAAAGGACTTTGTGGTTTAAGATTGAACCCTCTAAAATGCCCTATTAAATCCATGTCCAATATGTTCAATGGGCGTCCTGTATAATAAGCACGTACACCGATGTTCAACATCTAGAATAATTCATTGTGGGGGCCAGCAGTGAGATTTCTCCAGTCAGCTGCTAACAAAAAACAATCCCTTTAAAAATGTAGAGGGGCTGTCCCAATTCTCTGAATGAGGATCCGCTGGCAATTAGTTCAATGCCGCAGGTCCAACAGCTGAAACCCCCAATGATCAGCTGGTATTGACTGGGAAATGTGTTATTACATGCGTCCATTCAAATTGGAGCCACTAGGTCCATATGCCATAGTAGGAATTAAAAAAATGTTAAATCTCTGCTTGCTGTCAGTGAATGGTTAAATCTTGGTTACCTCCATAGGCTGAAAGCTCATACAGATTTAATATTTTCACAGATGAGGGTTTGCTATAGTTAAAGTTTTGGGGGTTGCGGTGCACGAATCACGGCAAAATGTTGTCCGCTACTTAAATTAGAAGAAGGGTCACAAGAAAATTTTTGTTATTTTTTTTTTTACACTGGACTGCACTTAAGGCCTTATTCTGACTAACGTTGAACGTTAAAACAACGGCCATCACACGGACGCATGTATTTCAATGGCGCCGTTCACACAGCTGTTTCATCGGATCGTGTGAAGGGTCCGTTGAAAATTAGAACATGTCCTATTTTCTTCCGTTTTAACGCATCCCTCCATAGACTCAAGTCTATGGAGGGATCCGTGAAAACGGGACCCGCACGGGGGCAACGCGGGTGTGAACTACTGCTGTTTTTCACGTCAGAGTTTCCCCACGTTCGTCTGAATAAGGCCTTATAGTTGCTGCTGGCCTGGCACTGTGTGCGCCAACACTCTCCAGAATAATAACTATGTACTTAATTGTTTATTCCGTATCACCCTCGTCCATTACTTCTAACACCAAGTGATAAGTAAAACCAAATAGAAAAAATTGTTAAAACAAACGGAGATAAATGAACCAAACAATATAAACAATGTAAAGAATTTTCATCCAGTATATAATAATCTGCCGGGAACGTCTGAGCAAGAAATGTTGCCGCTTCTCTTCCCCCACTCCTGCTAGCAGCTATAGAGTTAGTACTGTCGAAAAAGACTTGGGTCCATCAAGTGATGGGAGAAAGGGAAGCTCATAGATAGTATATTACTCAACAGGGGGCAACGATGAGCCCGTGCTGAAAGACAACCCTTTCTTAATAGGCAACCACCCCAACGATCAGTTGAATGGCCCCTGCAGGAGAAATGTAGTATTACATGTGTTCTATTCCTGGACTTGGTCCACCAGAGCAGGACCTGCTATTGCTAAATTGATCCTATCCCTAGCTCATAAAATGCATAGAGGGAGGTAAAGGGTATGCGGACCTCCTTCACAGGGTATATAGACAGGGGTTGTCTTTATGAGACAACTACTTTAAGGTCTCTACCATTTAATGTATGCAGCACCATCAATGTTAAAGGGGTTGTATGAAAAAAAGAGAAAAAGGGCCTGATACTTTTTTTTCCCCCCATAAAACAGCGCCATTCATGTCTATAGGCTGTGTTTGGTATTGCAGCTTAGCCCCATTAAAGCGAATGGGGCTGAGCTGTAATATCAGATACAGCCAATGAGCCAGAGTGGCGCTGTTTCTGGAAAGAAAGGAGACTCTGGAACTGCCATTTGCTAAAGAGACTCCTTCTTCTGTTTATTGTATGTTCGGAAGGACCACCACAGCTCTACCTCTGCGATGCACTGAAGTCTGCTCATAGAGATATGAATAACCCTGTAGCAAAACACCTGTCCAGGTAGTGGGTAACGACCTTAAATGTGATATGGGGGAGGGGCAACCATTTATATTTATTATATTAACTAATGATCTTGTAAATTCCTTTTTTGTCAACCCACTTTATAAAAGAGCATCACCCGGGACCGCAATAAATAAAAAGTATTAAAAAAAAAAAAAAAAGCCCTTTATGGCCTAACAAGGAAATTAACTATAACATAGAACAAAAGAAAACTTATTGATTTTTACTATCCCATCTGCCCCTGGTAGAACTTCCGGGAAATGTTCGAAAAACCAACATAATTAATATGTAGCTTTCGTGCGAGAAAAAGCCAAGTACATTTTTTTTTGCTAAAAAACATTAATTTTTAATAGTGAATAGACATTCAGGCTAGGACGCCACAGAGACTTTGATCACGGGATGATCGCAGAAAAATCACAGGTTAGTGGCGTGACCTAAATTTTTCCCATTCGGGGAAAAAGTTGACATGGCTGAAATTACTGCGCTCATCGCAAGTAGCTCGCAACTTTCCCCTTACACAACAGTAGTTCTTTAATTTGGTTAGGTAAAGAAAAATCAATTTAAAAAGGGTTTTTTGGGGCTTTAAAATAGCATAAAACAGACCATCAGTGTGTGATCAGTGAGGGTCCTACCTGGCAAAGTGCCACTCTAGTCCATGTGGCAGTATCTGGAATTGCAGCTTAGCCACAGATCAGCCCCATTTACTAGAATCTGGAATGCAGATACAGAAACAGCCACACGGATAGGCATGGCGATGTGTCAGGTACTTCAGTGAAGGCACCACGGTACCCCCACAAAGACATTAACCCCTTCATGCTGCTGATTGTTGGGGGTCCTAGCTGCTTCACCATCGATCACACTTTGATGGGCTATCCTAATGGTTCTTTCATGGAGGCTCTTAGACAGGGCTAGTACAGGAAATGAATACTTCTAATTCCAGACCATGTTTCCAATTTTTGGAAAACAGATTTTAAAAAAAAGTTAACCAAACTTTTTGTTTTTTGTATCCTTTGCCTTAATATTTTTCATAATTTCTGCAGGCAGATAGAAGGAAAAGTGGCTCAAAGGAAACTCACAATCAATTCTCCATATTCTCTACTTGGGGGTCGGTGTAATAATAGTTAGTCAGGTCCTTCCCATTCCTCTTGGCAGCTCATACAAATGACATTACTCAATAGGGGGCGACAATGAGCACAGGAAGTAGCTCCTCCTGGGGTGAAGAGAATTTAAAATCCCTACTTTAACCTGAGGCATGATGGGTAGAACATTCAGAATAATAAACAGGTTTTCCGGCAAAAACTATTTTTTAAAATCTCTTTACTATTTAATGTCCAAACTTTTTTGTGCAAGTGTTATTAAAATCAATGGGCGACTAGAATGGACAATAGAAACAAAGTACTTGAGGTCTATACAAACAAAAACTACAGAAGAGAGGAAAAATCACGCAATATATTAGTTGGAAACTATGGAAATTTCTACTGTATGCTTTCAAAAGGACTCGAAAATTGAACGTTGTATCCAAAAACTTACTTCCCGTAGAGTTGGAAGAGCGTCGCTGCATGGATCTTGAGATAGAAGCCTCTGTTGGCAGTGGAGGTGGAGGTGGCGGATAACATAGGTGTTCTGGAAGAGGTGGAGGAATTGGAGGTGGTGGTATATTCCCCAAGGGTTTCTTATCAGAGGCGTTACCATTGTGCACACTTTCGTTTGAGAGAAGAGAACCCTTCAACAAAGAGAGGGTCAATCACAATGACAGTCAGGACATAGAAATAGGTTTTAACGGCATCCAAACCAAAATTGAAAGTTAATTTTTGAATGGCCCCAAAACAAACCATGATCATCAAGCCATATAATAAGCAAAAGCCCTCAACTAATTTTCAGAGACTGATGTAGACATAGCTTGGACCTTAAACTTGGTCCTTCAAGGTATCTAAAAGGTACTTGAAATTGCTCTGCATTGACTGGTACAAATGACCTTGATACATAAGGTCATTAGCAGAATTCTGAAGCTCTTGACAATCCTACACAAAGAAGGGGTATAGCAGAAGACCTGGGCAGAGGTCTTCAAGTAAATTTTTGAAATTGGTATTTCTTACATGACAAAACATAGGTTAAGTGCTAATATCCCGGTCTATCAAGGTTGTGATGCTATAGCCGATTTGACAATCTCCATCTATATCTGTTCAGATTTCTTATTTTACTGCTTTCCATCAATCCCAAAAAATTTATGGTATATAATAAAAAATTCTTTGAATGGGCACCTTCTCTTCACCAACATACCTCCTCACTGTGTGCCATCTTTCTATGGTCTGGTGGTGCTTCTGAAGAGTTCTGCCCTAGGTACTTATAGTAGTCCCCGGTGCTGGGCTTTTTATTGAAGTTTCTTGACTTCCTGCAGGAGTCAGCCCTTCGAAGCCCTTCTGGACTGCCTTCACGTGACGTCAACTATAAAAAACAAGACACAGCTGACAAGTTTGCATAGCTGGCAACACGTGAGACTATGTAACATCTCCAGATATATAGTTCATGCCCAATAATAAACCAATTAGGAATGTAAAACGACACTAGTGGGTGTCATCAAGATTCAAGAACTCTAAACCACCAAAAGGTATCAGAAATAATCTGGCGTATCAACCATTGGATTTGATTTCCATATCTCATCCAGTTTACCTGTGATACACATCCTTATGCTCCAAGATCAACTTAATGGGAAGGTTTTAAGTTGCCTGTATGTTTTTTTTTTTTAAACCAGCAACCACAGGAAATCAGTGGTCACTGAGGAAAATCATAGAAACATAAGAAAAACATGACCACTCCAAAGCGATGGGACATTGGAATCAGTTAAATTTATAGGTTCTGCACCTCAAAGTATAAAATATTTCCCATCAAAATGGACAATTATAACTCCCATCTTCAGACCTCAGCATAATAAAAAGTTATACTCTACATGGTCATCACTATGGAACCCAGAAGCAATAGCAGATTATGAACCCAATATCGATTTTTTTTCTCCTTCCATATAAATATTCATAAATGATTTTCTTTGTGCCAGAGATCTCTCTGGTCAAATCAATAATTCCTGATAAGATTGCCTGTAACATAGGAACGGATAAGTGAAAGTCACGTATTTCATCTGTTACTATAAACAAATAATGTCTTTATATGATGAGAATTGGACTAAAGGCCCTTTTACACCGACCTTTTACACCGACCGATAATCGGCCGTTGCAGCGAGCGGCGATCAATGAGACATCGTTGATCGGCGCTGGTTTGCTCCTGTCACACGGAGCTATGGATGGGGACGAGCGGTCGTTACTCCGATCGCTCGTCCCCATACATTATCATCATGTCGGCAGCGCGTCTCCTTGTATACACCGGGAGATGTGCTGCCGACAAAGATAATGTTTTACTTTTTTAGAACTATACAACCAACACATGATCAAGCGTTTGCTCGTTCATCTGCTGTTTACACAGGGCAATTATCGGCAACGATCGTTATATGAAACCTTGTCTGCCCGATAATCGCCCAGTGTAAAACCCCCTTTAAGTTAGAGATGAAAGGAAAACGACTTATTAGTTATGAAAGGCTAACGCGATTCAAAACTATAGACTGTGAGCTATTCTTGCCATCAAAAATACCCAACCCCTGACAGAAAGAGATTAGCGCAAATGTGAATAGAATCTTTTTATTTTAAATCATGGCCCAAGCCTCCATTTTTCTTACAGGGACTTCTGGTGCCCCATTCCCCTAGATAATCGGCAGAATTTTGGCTGCGCGGCACCACCAAAAATTGGACACATCCATATTAAGTCCCCATAGACCCTCAAAGAAGTTGTATACGACCCTCTAATGGATGACTATGGACACTAAATATGACTAGTTCTGTGTGCAGGCGAGTAAAGAACTAGGGCTTCATATAAGCACAATGAAGTATCATCTTACTGTATGAGATCAGTGACGAGTAGGATAAAATACTGACTCAACGGACTACTGTTCTATTACAGAACAATAGCAAAAGAAGAGAGACGAAATACCTACTTATGTAGCAACAGAAATCCTATTCATGCTTACTTATGGTGGAGCCTTTGAGATATGTAAAAAAAAAAAAAAAAATTTCATGGTCATTCTAGTAGTTTTTTTTTAAATAATTTTATCTATACTGTATGAACTTGTTGAAGACCTCATTTCAAAACCGTGGAAGCGAATATGGAGTTTGCCTTCGCTTTACTGCTACAACAGCCCCACTGTTCTGAGGCTCTCTCTAGGGTTCAGGACGTGGGGCATGTCTACTAGGTTTAAGAACATGGCTAAAGGGATTTATGTCCATTCTGCCAAAAGGTCAATAATGAGTTTTAGTACTGACTGAGTCATAAGATCGGTCACCCAGCAGGGGTGTAACAATAGGAGGAGGAGCAGAGGGGCCAAAAAGGTCCCTCTGTCCCATATGAGATGACTATTATAAATGATTGATTATAGTTAGAGATTTCGCAATAGGCCCAGTTACGCCTCTGGCTCCCAGTCATGGTTCCTATTCATCCTAAGGATGTTCGATGGGGTTGAGGCCAAATAAGTTCTTCCATACGAAGCTTGGCAAATACTTGTTGATGGACCTCCCTTTCTGCATGTATCACTAGAATATCATTCATTACTCTTCCTCCACCAAAATGTACAGTTGGCACAATGTATTAGAGCACTTAGTGTTCTCCTTGAACCTACCAAACTCGTAATCTTCCATTAGACATCCCAATGATAAAATCGGATTCATCCCTACAGAGAACCCGTAACCAGTGCTCCATAGTCCAGTAGCGTGGCATTACACCACTCCATCCATTGCTTGGAATTGTACATGGTCATCTCGTAAGATCTCTTCGATTTATGAAAACCCAATTCATGAAGCTCTGTACGAATGTTTTTTGTACGGACGTTGCTTCCAGGGACAGTTAGGAACTTGGTTAGGAGTGTTACAACGGAGAAGAGATGGATTTTTATGCACTATACACTTTTGGTGACTTGTCGTGTGGTGAAATTTGGAGAACTCACTGGAAAATCTTCATCCTATGACAATGCCAGAGACGTAACTATTCTTTCCTTCACCTGCGGCAATGATTCAATTTGCTATCCTGTATCCAAGGCAAGTTGTTTTTTTCCCCTCCTTCCCGATTGACACCGATCATCAAGGGCCCATACCCCCCACTACCGGCCAGAGTCATAACTTGTGGCTCCATGGCCAAAATGCAAGATCTGTAACCAGGCTCCCGATCTACCATTGGCCATTTAGAATACCAGTATCTTCTTATATGGCAAGGGTGCACCACTGCCTGGGTGTGACTGCTACCTCTGACCTCAGCTATGCCCATGAAATGCCACATTGGAAGAGTGCTTCAAGATGATCCACCCTACCGCAAATGTCTGTCTATTGAGCTGGAATGGCTCTATGTTGGATTTTACGTACCGGTTAGCAATGGGTAACGCTGACATGGCTGAACCTACTAATTAGAGAGGTGTCCAAATGGCCATGGTGTGTCCTAGAGATTTCTTGAGGTGGAAATGTTCTTTGGAGACCAAGGGTCATGTTATGATGATGGCCGTAGTCATGTAGATTGTATTGAGCACTGGTCCAACTCCTACAGTTTTAGTGCTGAGACAGTTAACAGCTCGGAAAGTTGTGTGAACTACAAATAATTAGGTTCCTCTAAGTAAATACCAAGCTGAACGTATTTGTTGAGTTAAGTAAATGAGACTTTCTGGCAATCATGTAAAATCCACTTTTTGCATATTTTGCTGGCTTATCGGCAATGCTTAGACATGAAGAACAGGATTCTTTTCTTTACTGATTATTGTACAAAGAGGATTATCATTAAATTCATCAACGTGTTAGATTTGCGCACCACATTGCATAACTAATTAATCAATAATATGTTAGTGCAGGCGTAGGGTAAAGGGGGTTTTACACTGGGCAATTATCAGGAAAACGATCGTTCATAGATCGCTCGTTGCCGATAATTTCCCTGTGTAAACCGGGCAGCGATCAGCAGATGAACGAGCAGACGCTCATTCATCTGCTGATCGTATCATTTAAAAAAAGTAAAATATTATCGTTGTCGGCAGCACATGTGTAAACAGGGAGACGCGCTGTCGACATGATAACGTATGGGGACGAGCGATCAAAGTAACAACCGCTCGTCCCCATCCATAGCTACTTGTGACAGGAGCAAATGAGTGCCGATCAACAAGCTGTCTCTTTGATCGCTGCTCGCTGCACCGGCCAATGTAATAGGGCCTTAACTCAGAAAATAATACGGATGCTAAAAGCGCTAATGGCGTGTGACAGTGGGGATGATATCTGTGGGATTAGTGCCCAAAGCCTACACCGTAATTTAAAAAAAGGATGTGGATTAACGTAAACCACTCACCTGAGTACAGTGGACGTGGACTTTTTGAGCTAATATCACGACAGTATTGGTTGTGGTGAGGTCAGAAAACTTCGACGCATCTTGTTAAAATCTATAATAAGTCTACAGATATATCTGAATTGGATATATATATATATATATATATATATATATATATTTATTTATTTTTTCTATCTGTTTTTGAAGCACCATTACAACTTCCATAGCGGTCCAGCTTTCCTAAATGAAAAATCTGCTTACTTATGTAGCAATATGGAGGCACAGATGTATTCGTTCATAATGGGAGATTTGCGTTCCAGTAGAAAATCCCTGTTAAGAATTGTAATGACTGTCGTATTGGTTGTCATACAGTTTTCCCCCAAACAGCCCTAAGAAACGGCTGCATTTTAGCAACTTGAAAAAAAACGACCTTTAGCGCTTGTAAAAGATTAGAAAAACAAAGCTTCTTTCTTCCAGACACAGTGCCACCCTTGTCCATAGGCTGTATGTGGTATTGCATCTCAAGGTCAAACTGAAGCCTCTTGAGGAATGGGCAACTTTTTCAAATTACCCACAAACATAGAAAACCATTAAAAAAAATATTGAAAACAACGATACAAGACTGAAGTTTATAATTATAATAGAGAGCTTGTGGGCAAGACCAGCCCTGAGGACACCCCTAAAGAGTTAATCTGGCTAATTTCGTATGGGCTGGTTGACAGTCTACAAGTCCTTGAATGGCATCAAATTCTGCCAATTGGTCTAGGAGAAAAAAACAAGGTTGGTTGGGTTATTTTTGTCCAATGGTTATTGGATCTCCCAAGATAAACTGGTGTAGGGATCAATACCTGCCCACCCCATGAATAGAGTCTTCCAGACGAAAGTGGTTTTGAGGACATATGATTCAGTAGAAGGCTAGATTCACACGAGCATGGGGAAACTAGGACATAAAAAACTTGTTTTCACATCAGTGGTGCCCTTGTGCGGGTCTCATTTTCACAGATCCCAATAGACTTGAGCCTATGGACGGATCCGTGAAAACGGAAGAGAATAGGACAGGTTCTATTTTTCAATGGACTGTACACACGGTCCATTGAAACAATAGCCCCACTGAAAAACATGCATCCGTGTGACGGCTATTGTTTTGCTGGCCATCACACGGACGTATTCAGCGCTTGTGTGAATAAGGCCTAAGGTCTATGAGATGGATAGGTCTGGTCATACAAGGACAGACCACCCTCAATACTATTGACAAGCCCCTTGCATCACTGTGGAGAAACGTGATAAAACGGTTATGAGCACTTCAGACCATTGGGAGCCCTCATTCTGGGGATGCCACGCATCACCCAATTATCATTGGGTCATCCAATCAGAGCCGACTCACATAGCTTTACTACTTCCAATTTGAAGGCTAATCACTGAAGCCCATGTCATATAATATCTATAGAATAGTAGCTAGCATTTAAGGATAATTTATAATTAAAGTTGATAAACCCTTCTGGGAACTGTAATCTAGAAACACTACAAGAAAGTAAAAAAGTAAACCACAGATGTATTATGGTGATTTTGGTATATTCGGCCTCGTTCAGACTTTCATCCTGAATACAGTCTGGCAGCATACAGAAAAACAGATGTTGCATATGAGTGAATTCGATTTTTGTAAATTTCACGGATACTATACAGGCTGAGTTATTCCGGTTTGGTTAGAGCATGTGTTTTGTTTTTTTCACCATTGACTTTTATAATAAAAATGTATGACACGGATAGAATTTTTCATAGAAAATCTTTTAGGAATACATCAGAAATACAGTTAAAGATAGCAGCAAAATAAACAAACTTATTAATGTGTGGTTTTCGGCATATTTAAAACGGAGTCATTTAAGTATAGTTCTCCAATTTATGGGAAACCCTTTATCCAGAAATTCAAATTATTATTATATGTATTTAGAATGTAATTATTTTATTGCATAATAAACACCCTCCAAGTTCCCAGCGGTTCTAGAAAACAATATAGATATGTCCTTTATACTAAACCGTAATCTCAAAATATTGCCATACTTCCAAAAACTAAGAGCCCTATTGTATACACTATAAATCTTACAAGTACAATGAAAGTCAGAGATTAATCTATATTGAAAACATAATTAGGCACCAAATATACAACTACTAAAATCTAAAAATATATATATTTTATCAAAAACATCATAAAATATCATAAATTCTCACATTATATTTGTCAAAACCTGAATCAAAAGTTCATGTGTGATCTTGGCCTAAGGGTAAATTTTTTTTTTATTTTTTTTTTAAACTGTAAAATAAAATAACTAAGTAATTAGGAAAAACAATAAATAAAAAAAAAATAAAGCAAAATAAAAACGTAAAAGATTTCAATTATCAGTCAAGATGTATTATGTCGTATTTTACTTCTATAACTATTTTTTTTTACATGTAAAATTTTCTGAAAAAAAGACTACAATTACAAGAGATAATCTAACCATTGTATTTTGTCAGAACTAATTGAGGGTTAAATGAAATGCCTCAATATAATCTTCAAGTCCAATGTAACGCAAGGATATATAATCTAATATCCAAGTAATATAGCAAGCGCACCTACTATAAAAAATACAAAAAAAGCAAACAAAAAAACGGTGAAAAATGTCATAGCCCTCCTTTCTACCAAACCAGCTGTACAGAACGTATAGACGTATCTCATAGAATAAGTTAATGTTAATATTTTACCTGGAAACCTGCACAACGAGATTAATATCAACACAACTCGACATTAAAACCGAATAATAAAATAATTAAAAATATATATCTTACCTTTGTGTCTTGTTTGGCTTGCAGTCACGAAAATACCTGTCCGTCTGTGACAAGAGTTACATGACACCTCTGCACAGCACACCTGTTTCACTCAATCCAACCTCTCAAATTACATTAACTCTCTAATGAATTACACAAACCTGAACCTATCGGATCTCGCTGACATGACATCACTTCTAGCATTCCAGCCAATCAGAGGGAGCGGGATTTTACCATGCAAAAGCAGGACTGAATCATCTACCTGCAATAAGACTCAGCAACTACACTGCAGAACAGGTATTCATATACTATATGCAGATGTAGCAGAGCTGGATGCGTCACGTAAGCCTTTGGTGGCACATGGTTTGTGCACTGTGATAACCCATCGAGTCGTTTTCCCGTGCATAGTAATATGGGTTTAGGCAAATGACAAACTCAGCTCAACTACATCCGACAAGCCCAGCTTTGTTGCATGAGGACGCAGAGTGTATCAGATCAACTGTGGCTTTCCAGTCCCATAACTGTGCAGAGTTTATCTGAACACATAGGGAATTGGCTGGTGTTATGGATGGATGCCAAAGGGTTAAAGTGAAAGAAATATCCGATTAATGAAATATGCAGTGCGAGGAAAATGAAGCCTTTGTTTCTGGGGAAGTAAAGATCAAGGAGGATACGGAATAGTTTCACAAGGACGGTTCTAAGGAGAAGGTTCATAATGTAAAACTGATGCAAAGTTCATACAGTCAACGTGAAAGTTAGAAAAGCAGAGGCATATTGTAACTACAGATGTAGCAGAGCAGAGTGGTCAATGCAACGTCTCACCATGTTATTATCGGTCCTTCTAGCCTACATTATTATCAGTCAGTTATAAAAATGCACAATCAAAGCAGTTAAATTACAAATTCAGCTCTGCTACATCTAAGTACATGCAGATTTGTCCACAATATAACTATAGAACTTTATGACTATTTTTTATCACCTGTATTAGAAGAATCCATCATAACATCATTAAAGACAACCATGTGATGAGGGACTATGTTCAGTTTACATTCCCCTTCCGGACTCTATTTGGCAGATAATCCTAGTAAAATAATTAATGGATTTTATTTCACTTTTACCAGGAAGTGGAATTCCAGGAAAATTTCCATAGCAAGGAATATCAGGGGGGAGAAAACCAGACAAAAAAAAAAAAGATCTCCCCCTCATTCGTATGCAAAAAAGCCCCAAAACTTAAATGGCATGAATACTTTTGCAATAATCTTTTATTGCTCCAATAAATGTAAAATTAAAAGTTAAAGGGAACCTGTCACCAGCATTTCACCTATTAAACCGACTATACCTGGTGGTAGTGGGTGAAAAATCATTTCTATATAACCTATAATTATCTTCTTAGTCAGCTCTGTAGCTTTAGTATTTAGCTTTTTAGTGTTCCCGCACCGTATGCTAATGAGCAGAAAAGAGTCAGATCTTCATTTGAAAAGAGTCAAATCTTCGTTTTGAAAAGAGTCAAATCTTCATTCCTCCAGTCTTTCCGAGTTTACCTCACCTTCTTACTTTTGATTGACAGCTCCTCGCCTTCCCCCAGCACACAACATCCCGCGCTTGTGCATTGATGTCCTCTTCTGGTGTGTGCGCACAAAGGGACACCGGATTATTACGATAAAAGGCGCAAAACGTTTGCAGACCGTTATTTACAGTCGGAGGAGGAGTTTAGGAGAGGGGATAACGGCAATTAACTTTTTATAGCAGTAGCTAGTGAGGGAGAAGTAAAGTTCAATAGGTGAAATGCTGGTGACAGGTTCCCTTTAAGCAACTTAATTCTGGCTAAAAATCTCCTAACGTTTTGAGTCAGCAGCTCCTATGCAGATCAATGTGTCTCCATGGTTACAGACTACAAACAAACCCTGTGTGGTCTGATCCTGCAGCCATGTGTTACTCTTTTATATCTGACTCATTTTCTTCTGTCTGTGGATTATCATAAAAGGGACTGATGGAAAAAAGCGGCACATGGCAGCAGGATCAGCCTACATAGGGTTTGTTTGTAGTCTGCAACCATGGAGACGCATAGGAGCTGTTGACACAAAACGGTAGGAGGGGGGGGGGGGGTTAGGCCTGTTTTTCAATCCTTGATATTTATAAATATGCAAATTTCCAGGAATTTTACTTCCTTGTATTAAATGGAATAAGATCCTTTATTTGGCAGACGATCCTGGTAGAATAATTAGAGTCAGGAAGGTGAGTGTAAACTGAACATAGTCCCTGGTCACATGGTGTCCTGGATCTCGGAGAATTTTGTGTAAGACTCGTCCTATTGCCAATCTATTTCTTAATCTATTTCTTAAAGCGATGCCAACAAGCTCGTCATAGTTCTCGCACTCAAATGTTATGCAAAAAGCATGCAGGAATGGCTTCAATGATGTTATTATGGATTCTTACAATATACGTGGCCTGCATAGGAGCTGCGTACTCAAAATAGTAAAAAAAAAAAATCTAAATCAAGACCATATGCAGTCTCCTCTTTGGAACAAAGAAAAGGCGTTACAAAAGTGTACATATCCTTTAACCGTAGTATAACAAACAGTTCTGCAGCTTTTTTAATAGACTTTATGTTGCAATTCGTCACCATTTTTAAGATCTCTGCTTGCTGTCAGTGACGGACCTTGTCCAACTTCTTGTTTATAGCTGCAGTTTGTCATAATGTAGTGTAATCCCCTATAAACCAAACACAGCAGCAGCACAAATCCTCCTCACGTCCTGAACTCTAGACCGATTGCTGTTACATATACCGATACATTGTAACAACCATTCAGCTGTGTGACTAGTTCAAGGCTAGTATTTATATAATGAAGCTTTATTTGAATAAGACTGGACAAACCTTGACTACATATTGAATATAGCATGTGCCATAGTGGCAGCCATCGTAAATATGCAACAAATATTTTTGCGAATATGTCAGACAATTGGTGTCAAATCGAGCTTTATGTTTCTTGCCCTCGTCACGGATATAAAAATATGCTGTGCAGATCACAATATTGATACATGACCTCCATTAGATCATACATGTATAGGGGACACCACAATATTTAGACACCATGTTATATAATAGGCGAAAGATGACCAGGCAGTCCCATGTAATAGATGTCTGGAGCGCTCCCCAGAATGACGGAGGTTGTGAAACACATTTACACATAGGAGCAGTTTGCACTTTCACAATGAGTTTCCTTAAAATAGGAATCCTAGTTTTATTGTGCCGTGGCTCCTGTAACACAATCCCCCTATTATATTCAGCATTTCTATAGCGGCCCATAGTGTGTCAATAGCTGTCAGCATTATTATTTTAACATAGCAATTTACTTTGTGCAGACAAAAGCCATCACACAGCACAAGGCTTGTCAGAGCATAGAGAGAATGATCGGAAAAGAGGGACGTAAAGGAACAATGGCATAATAAAATAAAGCAGATTTAAAGGGTATGTCCACCATTGCAACCAACTTTGTTTTTTTGTCCTAATGCACCTCAAATGAAAATTATCAACTGTGCATATGTTTGATAAAAAAAAAATGTTCTATCGTTTTGTGTTTACAGCTCCTATACAGAACGATGCATAACCATGGTAACAGACAACAAACAAGCCCTGTGTAGTCTGGCCCTGCAGTCATATAGCCTAAAATCTGCATTCTACCTCTTTCTTATCTAATAAATGTATGTTACCAGGTAGAAGAGGATGGATAGAAGGGAGTATGACTGCAGGATCAGACTACACAGGGCTTGTTTGTTGTCTGTTACCATGGTGATGCATAGGTCTTGTATGGGAGCTGTAGACCCAAAATCACAGGAAATTTTTAATGAAGACTATTGGCAGAGTTTCCTTTTTTTTTTTCATTTCAGAATCATTCAGACAAAAAATAGAATAGGGCTGTGGACTACACTCATTTTGCCGTAGAAAAACAAACCATAAACCCTGATAGAATGGCAAAAAAAAACACCAATGGGAACAGAGTCTGAGAAACGGCTGAATGTGACTGGACACAGTAACCGGACACCCCCAAACCACACAATGGGGTAACCTATGAATGTACCCTCAATGTTTAAAAGTACAGAACCCCTTTTTATTATGGCTGACTGGACATTATACTAAACAATGCATCAGTCTCTAGGGGTGCTTTTATTTCAATTGCACATAATTGAAGCTTATATGAACAAAACAAAAAAAAAATTCTGAAACTTTCTATTATACTTTGTGATTCAATTCCAAACAATTTGTAAGACCTCACATTGCTGTCACTGAAAGGGAACCCCTTGCTTACAACCACAGGCTGAAAACCCAAACAAACCTAAACTTGCTCAAATTGTATCCAGTCTCGACCATCCAATTAGCTAAATAGTTTAGACTCCAGACTGATACATTTTTACCTGCACTGATACATTGTAGCAAAGTATCAGGATAGGAGAAAGATTTGTACTGCCATGACTGGCCTTATATTGGATGGGGACTCCGAACATTACCTTCTGTTGGTGCCACCCCCTCCCTATATGGTGTACTGTCAAACAGTGTATAAATTACCCGAGAGTGCCCAAGATGACGCCCAAAATAACAGTACCAAAGATTAGCCAAACAACACTTCCATGTAGTTGTCTAGCTAACAATGTTATACAATGCCTCCATCACCATGCACTGCAAAAGTAATATACAATCCAGTGCCTAAGTGGCAGTGCCACACAAATAAATACCACCAAACAGTGCTCAAATAATACCAACATAGAGCGACCAAGTAACAGCTCCATACATAAAGTAATCTAGTAACAATGCTGTACAATGTCTAAATAATACTGCTATACAAATAAATATTGAAAAGAATCCTGGTGGTCACGAGACCGGGGCACAAGCCAGGCCATTGCTGGCACCCCCTACAGCAGGGACAGACGATTTGCCCGGTCATGTGCAACCACACAGACCGTATATCTCAAAGTCCGGCCATGTGTGCAACAGGTGTATTTAGCTCACAGAGGATTTTCTAGACTGGATACAATTGCAACCAACCCTTAGTTATGAGAAATATTAGTTCTGTACAGTCTCTGAATGCAAACGAGTGTGTTGCTATTCACTGACAGCCAGCAGAGATCTTAATAATGGCGAGAAATTTAAGCACAAAAAGTGGCCGAAATTTTCATTATGCAAATACTAATCTTTCTTTCTACTAATTGCTGGTGTAGTTTGCCATGACAGCAATGAACAGCGCTTTGTACGGTCGTCTATAGCTGCGGCTTGTCTTAAGTAGATGCTTGCTGTCAACGCTCATTCTTCAGGACTCTTTCACTAAGTTTTGTATCCGGCTCTACTCATTAACACATTCGCTTGCCCATTAGTTTTTCATGCCTTCTTTGATCATGTCAATAATGGTGTCATTTTCCCCGATCGCTCCTTCCTGAAAGGAACGGTATTTAATAGTTAATGAACAGCAAGCAATGGGGATCATTATCTGAGCAAGGACTCCCTCCATTAAGTGTCTATGCCAGGGATGAGTTTTAAAACATGATACATTGAACTTACGAGGACCGGAACAATGAAAATAAGAACGTAACACACGTAAAACACCAGAACAACAACGACGGTAATTCAGCACAGACCGTCATCGCACCCAAGACGAGAACGCCGCCCACTTTCTCTATCCTTCCCTTGAATAAGATACTTTGTACATGGAAGGTTTTCTAGAGTCTTATGGTGTCATTATGTCAGTGTTTCCAGGCCATTTTTAAGGGGGGGGGAAGGGTTGTCAAAAATGCAAAATCGGTGCAAAACTAGTAAGACGCAATATTAGTTAGAAGGCTCATAGTCAGAACCTCCACCTATGCTAATGTGCAGGACAGACAGAAGTAAGAGCGGCATAAAGGTCAACGACTAACCTAAATACAATGCAATACTATATATGAGAAATGCGCTGTGCAGGTTGAAGGCACGCTAAACCCTAAAGGCTACGGCCGAAATGTACAAATTTATATATAGAAATAAAGCGACATAAAATTTATGTCACTTTGTAAATACATTAATTTAAATATCTTGTACTGATCCTGGGTTACAGTCTGTATTATCCTCCAGAGCTGCATTCAGTATTCTGCAGGCTTCAGAGCTGAAATCCTCCAGTATTCTTTACTGGCCCAGTTTGCATTGATTATTTCCATTCTCGGAATGGTAATCTTTACAACAAAAGCTGTAAAGTACCCCAAACTATCCTACGGCATTAGACTTCGTTCACATCTGCGTCGGGACTCCGTTCATGGGCTCCTTCGGGCTTTCCGTCAGGGGAACCCATGAACGGAATCCAAACTGAAACCACAGGTTTCCGTCTCCATCACCATTGATTTCAATGGTCATGGATGCGGTGCAAATAGTTTACGGTTGTCATCGTTGTGTAAGGGTTCCGCCATTTTGACGGAATCAATACCGTAGTCAACTGCGCTATTCATTCTGTCAAAACGACGGAACCCTTACACAACTGACACAAACCGAAACCATTTGCACTGGATCCCTCAACATTGAAACCAAAGGTGATGTAAACGGAAACCTATGATTTCCTTTTCTTTCAGTTTGGATTCCGTTCATTGGTTCCCCTGACGGAAAACTCAGACGGAACCCAAAAGTCCTGACGCAGATGTGAATGAAGCCTTAGAAGGACTAAGCTAAGGTGTGCCTGTGAACAAGCTTGTTGACAGTTTCCAATGATGACCAGAAGAATTGTGAATGCAGCTCTGAAGTATTATACAGGCTGTAAATTAGGACTAGATATGTAATGCAAAGAGACTCAACATTTTACGTGGATTATTTCTTACATATACACACATATATATATATATATATATATATATATATATATTGAAGAATGGCGCTCAAAAGGTGTTATATCCTTTAATTTATTTGTAATGCAGTTGAACATAATGTATTGTTCCCTGTTATCAGACAGTTTGGTCAAGAGAGCGCCCGACTATAGTATTTTTCAACAAGATGACTGACAAGAAGTCCAGGAATTCCGGCTCCCATATATTTCTCATGAGTGGGGAACCGTCAGAAATATTTAGGTTATGCTCACACTGCTTATTTTCAGCAGTTTTTCGGACCGTAAACGCCCCGAAAAAAGGCTAAAAATACGGAGGCTGAACGTCTCCAAAACATCTGCCCATTGATTTCAATGGGAAAACAGTGTGTCGTTCCCATGGGGCGTTTTTTCACTCGATGAAACAGCCGCGTAAAAAAACGCCTTGTAAAAAGAAGTGAGTTCATACCCCCGGAAACAAAATATGACAGTCATACGCATCCCGACAGTAAAATATTACACATTATAACTAGCAGGGCTCATAAACCGAACATATCTGAAGGTGAAATATGGTCTAATTGAGGATACGACCTTCTTATTTCAGGCCGCTGCCGTACATAAAACATTACAATTTACCCGCCCTCCTGGAAGTAATTCAGAAAGATTCAAAAGATGTTTTGAGGAAAGTTCAGTCTCCACCCGTTGACTGCGAGGAGATAGTGAACTCACGTCTTGATAAAAGTTAAAGTGCTAAAAATAGATCTCCTTTATGAACATTAATGACCGCCAACCTCCATGTCTATTGAGTCATATGTGAGATGGAGAACTGCTATTTAGTCTTAAAGGGCATTTCCATCTAAAATAATAAAAAATCCCCAGTAAGTAGAATTATTCAAGTCGCCCAGTTCTTTTTTCCAAATGTGACAACAAAAATGGCGGCCATCACAGCTCCAATAGGGGTTGTCATCTAGATTCCTGAATGGTAAATACAGCAATATGGGAGCTCGAGATATAGGACTACATAACCAGACAGAATTTGTAACAACTTGACAGAAAAGGATAAAATGAAAAGGGACACTCCTGGCAAAACTGATACATTGTGTTATGTCTAAAGCGGGGCCTGAGGAGGCGGAGCATGACACATTTATTTTCTTCTTGGTGTTTGCATCTCTGTCTCAATTGTTTTAACCCCCTCAGGCTTTGCACTTGCCATAACAGTGGATTCGTTTTGCTCTGGTGTGTTCCCTTACCTGGTGAAAATATTCTTTATGGCCACTGTATAATAATAATAAAGTTCATTAAAAAAAAAAAAAACAATAATAAGGAAAGATTTCATTTCCCTTTGGGGCATCTGTGATGACCTACAAATAACCTTCACTAAGAAGTGGTCGAAATAGTATATAACATCGAGGTCCAGTCATCTACCACATTTGGCCCCTCTTTCTTTCGAAAAACATCGATGTTAAGAGACCTGTCACCTCTCCTGACACGTCTGTTTTAGTAAATAATTGTATTCCCCATGAAATAACAATTCTGGAGCATCTTTTCCTAGAAATATGTTGTGCCGTTCTTCTGTTATTCCTCCTAGAAATGTATGAGTAAATTGACAACTGGGTGTTACCAGTTGGGGGTGTGTTCCTACACCACCTGACACTATCCAATCAGTGCTGACTGAGCAATAGTGTGTAGGGACACGCCCCTTTGACAAGGAGAATTGCAACAGTTATCAGTGTAATAATACATTTCTAAGAGCAATAAGAGAGGAACGGCACAATGCAAAGTTCTGAGAAAATATATTCCAGAATTGTAATTTCATGGGGAATACAAGTATTTACTAAAATAGACATGTCAGGAGAGGTGACAGCTCCCCTTTAAGCCATACATGGTAAAACTTGTCACCATTACTTGAGGTCAATGGTGGATGTCCCACCCCTCTAACAAATGAGGTCTGATGGGGCATGTGTCCCGGGTGCTAGGTGCCAGAGGGGGCAACATAAAACTCTGCTATTTAGTGACGCAAAACCTTGCTATGACTGATCCAAAGCATCACTATAATAAAAGTAAAGGATTGAATAAGTGCAAGGCGATTCAGCACGTTGGAAAATTTCCTTGTGCAATACTGATCACTTATGATTATGACATCAGTCCCATAGTCCTCATACATGGTCCAATTCTCAGCCTGATCATCCGACTTAAAGTGACACTAAACCCAGAAATGTATAAGAAAAAAAAAGAACATAGAAAGAATGATGTTGTAGAAATCTTCCAGAGCAAATAGGACTCCATCTCCCCCTGGTCCCCTCCATCTTTAAAGGGACCAAAACAGGGGGTGGTGCTTCGCTTACTTGGTCTCCAATCCAGACATAGCAGTCACTTACCATAGCCCCACCCCTTTTCCCAAAGCTGGAGGCTGGCATGGCATGCTGAGAGTAGTAGGGATAATAATGAGCAGAGTAGTAGCTAGGCTTTCCTAGATTAAATTTTCTGCACTATGCCTTTAATCAAAATATCCTGGGCAGGGCAGACTGGCATGTTGGCACCCCCTGCCCCTTGCACCCAGGGCACATGCGCCGCCAGCCCCCCTAGCAATGACTGTACACAATATAGAACCAGGGACTAATGGGAATTCATTACTTGTACAGCGATATAGAATAGGTTGGTGGTATTCAAGTAAAAGAGCATAATATACATAATAAATCAATTAAATTTTTCTCTGTGATATTATTCATTTGACTGTTGAACTGGAAATGTATCTTCGGCCATCTCTCCCTGGGGTTAAATAGCCATGGCTTCACGTTACGGAGACACCAGACACTTGTGTATTTATTTTCGACAGCGTTATCTATAGCCACCGATGCAACGGTGAGTTGTGCAGTCAGCTCCGAGCTGCGGGCAAGACATGTACAACAATAGGGCATCAAAAGGCAAATGTAGCCTTGGAGCAGAACAAGGTTCTGATATATTCTGCAGATAGGACCAGACTGCTATTAGCACTTGGAAGACAAAACTATAATTCTATCCAAGAGTCCGGCCCGTCCTCCATTATTCCTATGTACAATGAGCAAGGGACTGCACTTAATAATTTATCGCAGCTTCCAGGGCTCATGTTTCCTACTGCAGACACATGGGTTCATCTAATAAAACTAGAGAATTTCCTATACGGTCATCTAACAAATTTTGAACATTTTTGCAAATATTTGCTTTTAGAATTTACAAAAGAATTTGAACTAAAAAAAAAAAAAAAAAAGTCAATTCCTTGGGCTATCCCAATTAGACAGATGATATAGCCAGCCATGATGTTTTCAGCCCACAGAGTTTCTTTGAGTTCCCGCTGCCAAGAAAACATAAAGGGGCCATTGTCTACATTGTTGGGCTGTTTACTCACTAGCTTTTAAAATGAAAGGACACGTTGGGTACCATTTATCCTGGCAAAAAAGGCTTTGTTTGACGGAGACAAAACACGGGTAAAATAATTAAAGGGCTGGGATGAATTTTAAACCGTCCCTTACAACACAGCCATATTCTATATACCTTTAAAATAGGTTTCCTAGGATCCTCCTGAAGCAGGTGCTATGCAGGTAACACTGAATTGTGTGTAGACAGCCGATGAGAAGGGTTTACGCCTACAGCTTCATGAAATTAGTTAAAATTCTCTGCATTATTAACTATTAGATCCGGGAAGGCAGAGTGGGCAGTGGCCTAGGGCTCCATTTAAGGGTAATTGTAAATTGTAAGTTGAATTTATGAACGTAAAAAAAAAAAAAAAAGCGAACACTGCTCTACAGCCAACTGGACCCTGTGTAAAGTGCCTCACAAGGCTGTACAACATAGCCGTATACATATAGATCATGATCTGCTGTTTGACCTCTTCTTTCAGACCGCCTCTCTGCTCCGGCATCACGCTTTTCTGGCCCGCTCCTGGTCTCTTAAAGGGCCAGTGCACGCTTATCGCCCCTGACTGAGCCTATGCCCAATGGACCCCGGCTTCTTCATAACCCTTTCCCAATTGCACTGTGCCTGAGCAATAAGTTCCTTTTGGTTCCTGTTTCTGCAAAGGTGTGTTGGTTCAGTTTTCTTTTATTACGACTCGGCTTGTGCTCTTGACCACGTCTTCTTCTCTGCTGCCCGCCCTGACCTCTGCCTGTCTACCACCTCACAGCTGAACTCTACCTGCCTCGACCCGTGCCCTGTCTGACTAGGATTCCTGTGGTACTGCAACTTGGTGGCTCCTGCCTACCTTCGTGCCAGTTGTTACGAATGGAGATTACTCTGGGGGTAGAAAACTGGGGATTCCCTGTGGAAAAGTCCATACCCCCTTGCCAGGGTAAAGATCGCACAATCCCCTAGACTCAACTCCGTGGTTTAGCCCTGAGTCAAATCTGTTAGTGACCCAGTGGGTCCACATCTTCAGTAGGCCATTAAACACGCAGCCAAACATGCAAGTTAGTCGGTGAATTAGGGCTAATGGCTATCATGCAGAACTGGCGCATTCTAAAACCCCTGCACAAAAAACTTGATCCACCCCTGATATCATAGAGGTAGACGAGGACAATGCTATAGGGGCCAGTTGGAAGGGTGGCCTGGCACCAACCTACATCAAGAGCGGACAAAAACAGCAGAGGACCCCTGTGCAAAAACAGTGTGTGTTCCCCATCTCTGTCTTCTGGTGCTCATGTTAGAGTGTCTTCTGCATCATGACTTTCTAGCGGTAATGAGATTCTGCACCCTAGTTTTCAGCAGTAGGTGAGACCAGGTCTATTGACTGTTCTCTATTGGCTGACAGTGGAGCAGAACTTCTACCATGGAGGGTCTACTGCTGTTTTTTTATGGTCCCTTTCACATTAGAGTCTGATCATCAGTCACTTAAAAAAAGATTCTGAAAATTGCAATTAATTGATGGGCCGGTCTTGAGCAAAAGTTTCAGCCGATGAGGGGTCCAGCCAAGAACACGCCAGCACGGGTGATCCTCCGCTATGTAGACCAAGGGTTGTGCTCTTAATTCAGAAATCTCTCTTTGGCTTCTCTTCTGGCTAACCAGCAGAATCAGGGGATGAGGGTGTTATTCCTCAATCCATTTCTATAAAGTGACCAGCTCGTCAAGGTCCACCAGAATGCAGGAGTCTCCAGGGGTGCTCATTTATTCAAAAGAAGTTCTAGGGAAAAGGTCTGATGCATGACATCACCATTTCCAACATGGCCTCCCAGCCGTAGGATCTTCTCGTTTGGGCCCTTAAGCTATATACATAGAACTGCAATGGTCATCCTGAATTGAAAACCAACTATAAGAAAAACCTGGCCAGTTTTAGGATGTATTTACATGTGCCAGTGTTCTTGCATTTCTTGCCGCGATTTTGCATATCGCATATTGCAAATCGCATAAAACGTGTATACACCCTTAAATGGGTAACAAGTGGGTTTGGTATTAGGGTCATGTAATAGCTCTGAGTGTGATTTGCCATTTAGGTCTGGGAGCCATAACTGCAACTAAGGGCTTATTCACACGAACGCTGAATACGTCCGTGCGACGGCCGTTAAAACAACAACCATCACACAGACGCTTATATTTCAATGGTGTCGTTCACATGGCCGTTATTTAAACGGATCGTGTGAAGGGTCTGTTGAATAATAGAACATGTCCTATTTTCTTCCGTTTTCACAGATCCCTCCATAGACTCAAGTTCCTTTTTCACGTCCGAGTTTCGCCATGTTCATGTGAATAAGCCCTTAGTCAGTATGATCCTCCTCCGTTCTTCGCTCTTTACTCTGCAGTATTCAAACCAAAAAGGAAGCAATCTGGCTGTGCACGCATTGTCTTAATATGTAAAAATGATATCCTTAATATCTAAAAATATACACTTAATATTACCGGTAAAAATATTTTACTTTTTCCAGCCTCCCAGAGTAAATACCGGCTTGGCCAGTGGTTTACCGGCCTGGTGACAACTCTAAATGTCACACATGTATAACACGTTATACAATGAGTACACAATAGAGCACTACAATTATTACCTAAAAATGGCATCACCCTGGAGCCGCCTGACTCCGAAACATGTTACACCACCCAATAATGAAATACACGCTGCATTATCGGACAACCAATGCACAGAACAACTGGCGCCATGAACCCATGATGTGCCAAGATTAGTTACCACAATAAGATAGTCGAGGTTAGAGATCATGGTCCCAAATTTAGAGACAATGAAAGAAAGAAATTAGGGGTATCCTTTAGAGGAAAATTTACATATAGATATGAACTGCCTCCATGTATGTATATTATGGGTAGAAATCTTCATTACCTGTGGTCTTATGCTGTAAAAGATCCTTCCTGCCCTCAGCTGATCATGGCTTATGACGGAGCACGGAACATAATACAATCCGACCATGGGAAATCAATAGAGCGCTTTTGTTTAGAATGAATGGACTTTAAGCTGAGAGTCATCTCCACGTCTTATCCTGTCTGTCTAAAGGGTTATTAAAAGTGTTACTCCAGGAAAAATCTGCTGGCTTCTGTGATATCCAGCAGGGGGGAGTATTTTTCCAAGTTGTATGGGCGATTCATGGCAAGAAAATATAGACAGCACACACGGAAATTTTAGAATGGAATATCTAATTATAGAGCGATGGACATGAGGGAACTGCAGGATAGGAGCCATAAGGGGTCACTGCAACCCCAACTGCGGTCTAGGTGTGGAATTTAGTGTACGCAAAGTATAGCAGTAGTGGTGTGTTAAGTTGAGGGCAAGATGGAGCTGGGGCAGGCGGCGTTGGTATGAGAAGGGTTTTTTTGTGTAAGGGGTAGCAGTGATTAGTTCAGTAGTGTAAAAGGGGCAGGGGCAAGTGTAGATGAGGGGGTCAGCAGTTCATTAGATGAGTTCCCCTCCCACTCTTACTCATCAGCGGGCCCACGATGGTTTCTTACTACATAGCAATGCCCATCAATGGGAGAGAAAATGTCCATGGAGTTTGCCTTCATTGGATATCCAGGAATAGCATGGATAGTGGCTGCCCAGCCAATGACTGCCCCAGGGATCAGCTTGGCACAGGTGGCACCCAGTTGGTGGAATGCAGGATGAGGTTTTGTGATTGGTCCGTGCTCCCAAATATCTGTTTAACCTGTTATGGTAATAAAGGTGGCACTTACCATATTATTTTATTATTTTTTTTGTAATTTCGGTGTCTATGGTAGATCAGTGGGGTGTATAAGCAATGTAGAAGGCGCCTCCTTACGTGGAGAAATGTCTCTTGCCGACTTCCTATACCATCATCTCCTTGAACCAGTCCTTCTCCAGCTTGTAATGTCTGATCACACGCCCCTCTCCTACATACACTAGTGTTAATACCATGTGAACACATAATATAATATACCCGACAAGTTAGAGAATTATACTGACAGCCCACTGATTTTAATCTCTACTGTGTAATACTTTCTTTCCCCTGTGGTGGCGGTGCAGGGAATTTAAACACTAATTGAATGGTCCCGTCCCACCCCCCCCCCCCCCCCCAATATTATGGGAGCATATTCTGGATCCATACAACACAGATCCCAAATATATGCTTTTGTTGATGAGGCATTAGACAGTAAAAAAAACCTGGCTCCAAAAGTACATATAAAATCTACTTGAGACATCATTAAAGGTGTACGTACATGCTGGAAGAAGTTGGCTCCGGCCACTGAATAGCGGCGACCTGCCATACTGCAATATTCAAGTGAATCTGAGCAGAGCTTCAGTTCGACAGCACAGCCGCTATGCTATGTACAGAGCCAACTGCTTCCGGCTCCGAACATAGCATAATGGGCCATGACATCCGTTGCCCGGAGATAGCCGCAGCGGCTTAACGGTGCAGGGTCCGGGTGTTGGTCCTGCCCCTATGATACATTGATGATATCTCCAGTGGTTAGGTCATCAGTTGTTCAGTAGTGAACAACCCCTTTGTCTTTTATCTTATGCAAGACCAATGACTTAAAGAGAAATAAAAATAAATAAAAAGACAGAAAAAAACTGCAGAACACAGTGCCAGATGTAATTGATTACAAGATTATTTTTTTTTGTCTTGTCGGAATGACATAGCCAGCCATTCATTAAAGTAAGACTCCGGGCAAATATTCATAATTAGTCAAATGGAGCCACTAAATCCAGGTTTTTTTAAATTCTAGTCCCTTAAATGTTGGTTCCTAAGGCTCTGTACACTATAGGTCCTTAACACCACAGAGGGGAAAAAATGGCTGCATGTTACAGGGCTGTCCAGGACAAGTTGCCAAAATGACACCCCTTCTCTGACATCATTTCCTGCTCTGTAACTATTGGCTGAAACGGAACCTCACAGACTTCCTGCTCTACCCGCCCCCATGGCTGCACTCTGCACATAATAATGGTAATACTGAGGATTCTAGTTCAATACTTAATGCAAATATAATGATAAAAATAATAATAATAATGTTTGTTTTTTTCTCAGTTAACACTAGACAGTACAGCTTGATGGGAAAATTCAGTCAAAATAATCTTTCGATCTGTCAAATACATGTGAGAAGATCCCATTGGTGAAGTCTATGACCTTGGACCACCACCCTATTTGCAGAGTGAATGGTCTCAATGAAGCTCAAACCCCTTTGTCACTGCTCAGAGATTTCTGTTACTGGAAACGTGACATAGATCAATGACAATGTGCTTAAGATGTTCTGCAAGAATTCCATGACTCTTGGAGCAGTGGCAAAGGGGTTTCCGTGTTCAATAGAGCTCTTTCATTCGGGAAATCAGTGGTGGTTCGAGATCCCAGACTTCAACAAATTGACCTTCCCACATGTATTTATGACATATCAGATTATAATTTTAACTAGTTTTTCCCTTTAAGTGTCCGCAGACCCTTAAAGGGAACTGGTCTCCCCAGCAGAGTAACACCATGCTGGTGGTTTAGGGCCCTAAACTAGTGACAGGTTCCCTTAAAGGGCCAGCGGACATCCAATTGAAATTATCTGATTTGTCGTAGATACTGTACATCTGAGAAGATCAATTTGGTGAAGTCTGGGATCTCGAACCACCACTGTTAACCGAACAAAAGCGCTCTATTGAACACAAAACCCCTTTGCTAGCTTTGAGAGGAGTAGGTTTAGGACGCTATTCCCCACCAGTATAACGTCACACTGGTGGTTTAGTGCCCTAAAATCTAGTGATCGGTTCTAGTTCCAAGAGATTTCTAGCAATAACTGATACAAAACAAAGAGGAGAGAAGTCCACGGCACTCACCCATTAATATACGCAGCAATGCTTTATTGTATTGCTTCTGTGCTGGTATTCACACAAGAGACACATATTGTTCGGCCTATGGCAGTTTCACATCTGCCGATTTCTCAAGGCCTAACCATAAGTAGGAAGTGTGCGCCTTTCTCCCATCCTCTTTAATGGGATTAGACCGGAAATAGGTTGCCATAATATTTTAGACGTAAAGCTGACCAAACCCATTGAAATTCGCGCAAACCCGACGATTTTGGTGGGAGCAGACAACTATTAAGTGCGTATAGGAATCCCCCCTGATGGCAGATGTGGGGGACAAGAAGGATAGGGCATAAATGTGTATTCTCAGAATAGACATTTATCACTTATCCACAGGATAGGTGTTAAGTGTCTGACCGATGGGAGCCCCACTGCCAAGATCCCTACTAATCACTAGAAGGGGGTCCCGAGTCCTCTGTTCCTCCTCACTGCACCGAGGAGGCACTTGAAAGGAGGGAAGGTCAAGTACGTGCCCGCTGCTCCATTAAAGGTCTATGGGACTGATGAATAAAGCTAAGCGATGTAGTCGATTGTCTCAGTCAGTCCCATAGACATGCTCGCTCCATTCAAAGTTCTCCTCACTGTGGTCAAGCAGCAATGAAGAACGTGAGCACCTAATGATCGTGGGCATTCCAAGCGGTTGGACCCCCAGTGATCAGAAACGAATCACCTATACTGCGGATCGGTACGAATAATCTGGGAATACCCCTTTAATCCTTTCTCATTAAAGCAGAACATATCCAAAATGTGCATTTCAAAATGCACGACCAAATGAAATTCAACCCAAAATTTTGGCCAAAATTTGTTGTCGATTTCTGCATAATTCCATGGGCGTTGGCTTTTTTTTATGAGAAAACCCTTGCAATTGCAGTACAGATATTACCTCTTCGTTTAGAACCTCACTCTCGACATGTCGTAGGTTGTTCTTTGCCTGTACATAGATCTCCGATGTGTGTTGACCCTCTGGAGGATTTGGCGCAGGATAGCATGGGGGTGGCGGAAGCGAAGCATCAGGAGCAGGTGGTGGAGGTGGTGGGAAGGCTGGAGGTGGTGGTGGAGGGTTCATGGTTGGATTAATTTTCTTACTGCCACTAGAATCGACTTCAGGATTTAACATGTCCATGTATGTCTGCATATCTGTGATGGCAGTTTCCGGTGGCCCTGAAGGGAAAAAAATATATGGAAACTTAAATGTGAAGATACCCAAGGCGTTAAACCACTGAATTATGCCGGGTGTAGGCGCAGGGTTATCACAGCTGATCATGGATTGATCGAAACTTGCTGCCTTTGGAATGAATTTAATTTCCAAAAATTATTTTCAGCCACTTCTGAGTTTTAGCCATTTCTCTGTCTTACAGACTTACAGACCCAGATATTCCAGACACGATGAAATGGAAATCTGTCCAGTTCTGCAAGGACTTATCCCCGACCCCTGTTAGGCTGGGCTGCCATTCGAGACACGGGATAGCCCCTGCAGGGTTGTAATGGCAGCCATAACGGTTGTCACTTGGAAAAAATATATCTAAGAAATGGCAGAATATAATTTTTTTTTTCTCTATCAAATTGCCAGAAGTGGACATCCCATGGACTTAGGCCCTGATCACATCTGCGTCAGTGTGTTCCGCTCCGTCAGAGGAGCAAAACAAGAGAATACCGGAAGCAACAGTTCCATTGCACAACGGACACCGCCGGCGGCTGACAGATCCCATTGACTTTAATGGGTTCCGTCAGCTTTCAGTAATCTCTGCCACATCTGTGATGGAAGCCCCTAACGGAGCCTCCAACACAGATGTGCACAGGGCCTTACGGTGATTCATATTTATTTATTTATTTATGCATTTTTTTTTTTTTAAAGTGTCCTTTAAATATTAATCATCTGAGACTGCTCGTTCTATGGCAATCCAAGTCCAATACTTTTGACTTCTCAATATGGTCGGAAAGTCTATGGGTTGTGTCTGGAATTGCAGCTCAGTCCTATTCACTTGTATTGGGCTGAGCTGCAATACCAGATCCAGCCTGGGGACAAAAGGTGGCACAGTTTCTGAACAAAAAAACTAATATTTTTTTTCTAGTATACAAGTCTAAAGATGACCATATAGCTTGGATAACTGTCGTCCTAAGGCTGGTTTGGCCAATAACTGTTCCTCCTGACCCTACATGAATGTGCGAGTACTCAATGGGGAGAAGGGAATAACTACCAGACACCTTTAGCAACGGCTTATCACCCGTAAGAACAAAGTATTGTTGAAATCCAACATGCCCGATCCTATATTTCCTTCAACATCTGGGGAAAGTCAGGACCCCTCCATACACATTATGGTCGGCCAGTCCCGCCGGGTTTGTCTGATGTTCTTCTAATGTGTTTGGGTATCTCAGTGGCTGCTTAAAGGGAGTGCATGCAATAAAATACGTTACGAAGGAAAGAATGAAGTGACCTAAAGATGACGTGAGACTTGTATAGAAGAACAAAGTCCTATGAACTCAAACTCGTGACACATTATACGCGTGCCTTGATGGCTACGTATATATTTCCTTTTATAAACCTTTGGTAAAAGGAAAAACAGATTACATGGTAATCCTGGAAAGCAGTTGAAATAATAGGTTGGTGTGTTTTACATATAATACAAGTGAAACCCGAGGGGATAGCAGAGGTGTAGTGTGGGCAGATTGGTGTTTTTAAGAGTTGTATGTAAAAGAGATGAAACAGAAAAGACTAAAAAAATCTAGAATCAGTGATGTCATCACTAGTATTACACAAAGTGCTCTATATTATGCAGTGGAGGTTGATACTGGTGAACACTTTCAGGGACAACTATGGATTTTTTCGGGACGTAGGAGTCAAGAGGTAAGCACCAAAGAAATGGGTGCTTTAGCAACCATGAAAATTGGGACTCCAGCTAATATTAAAAGAGTTAGCCAGAATTAGAAAAACATGGCTGCTTTCTTCCAAAAATGGTGGACCCTTACAACAAGTGCTTTGCAAACATACGAAAGGAAACTGGCCTCCCAATCATGCCGTCTATCCCTCCTATAAAGGATGGGAAGGCCAGTGGCATTCAATAGAAAACATGATAGGTGCACTTGTCATACTTTGGTTTTAAGTTATTCAATTTACAGCATTTTATGTGGGACTTCTGCCTCTCTCATCCGTATATGTCATGTTTGAACAAAGTATTAAATAAAATGGATGTGTACGCCAATGTTCTGGATTGTACCTGCCCCTTCCCAAAGAATATAACTAATGTAATACTGCCCTCTTATGGACAAGAATATGATGAATACAATACTACCCCCCTGTGGACATGTAAATACCTATTATAATATTGGCCTGAATGGAAAAAATAAAACGAATATAATACTGCCTTTTATCTATAACAATATAACATATAATGCTGTCCCCTATGTATAATAATATAACTACTATAATACTGCCCCTATATACAAGAATATTACTATAATACTGCCCCCTATATACAAGAATATAACTACTATAATACTGCCCCTATATACAAGAATATAACTACTATAATACTGCTCCTATATACAAGAATATAACTACTATAATACTTCCCCTATATACAAGAATATAACTACTATAATACTGCTCCTATATACAAGAATATAACTACTATAATACTTCCCCTATATACAAGAATTTAACTACTATAATACTACCCCTATGTACAAGAATATAACTAATATAATACTGCCCCCTATATACAAGAATATACCTACTATAATACTGCCCCTATATACAAGAATATAACTACTATACTACTGCTCCCTATGTACAAGAACATAACTACTATAATACTGTCCCCTATATACGAGAATATAACTACTATAATACTGCCCCTATATACAATATAACTACTATAATACTGCTCCTATATACAAGAACATAACTACTATAATACTGTCCCTATATACAAGAATATAACTACTATAATACTGCCCCTATATACAAGAATATTTCTACTATAATACTGCCCCATATATACAAGAATATAACCACTATAATACTGCTCCTATATACAAGAATATAACTGCTATAATACTGCTCCTATATACAAGAATATAACTACTATAATACTGCTCCTATATACAAGAATATAACTACTATAATACTGCTCCTATATACAAGAATATAACTACTATAATACTGCTCCTATATACAAGAATATAACTACTATAATACTGCTCCCATATACAAGAATATAACTACTATAATACTGCCCCTATATACAAGAATATAACTACTATAATACTGCTCCCATGTACAAGAATATAACTACTATAATACTGCCTATATACAAGAATATAACTACTATAATACTGCCCCCTATATACAAGAATATAACTACTATAATACTGTACCCTATGGGGACCAATCTTCTCTATGTATGCTGCCAGAAAATACTCACCCTGTATTGGGTGTGTAAATAATGCTACCATATAGTGCATACACACACACACGAATATAACTACAATAATACTGCCCCCTTTATACAAGAATATAACTACTATAATACTGCCCCCTATATACAAGAATATAACTACTATAATACTGCCCCCTATGTACAAGAATATAACTACTATAATACTGCTCCTATATACAAGAATATAACTACTATAATACTGCCACCTATGTACAAGAATATAACTACTATAATACTGCTCCTATATACAAGAATATAACTACTATAATACTGCCTCTATATACAAGAACATAACTACTATAATACTGTCCCCTATATACAAGAATATAACTACTATAATACTGCCCTTATATACAAGAATATAACTGCTATAATACTGCTCCTATATACAAGAATATAACTACTATAATACTGCTCCTATATACAAGAATATAACTACTATAATACTGTACCCTATGGGGACCAATCTTCTCTATGTATGCTGGCAGAAAATACTCACCCTGTATTGGGTGTGTAAATAATGCTACCATATAGTCGAGAGCAACAGCCATTACTAGAGCAGAGGATTATAGGTTTTCCTTCTATTATCAATGTGACCTATACAAAGAGATTCCTGAACATTCACCCAGTGTGCATAGAAAAATATCTGCGGTCTTAAATGTTCAGTTTAGAAGAATAGTCATCTGCATTCAGACTTGGATTTCTTGGCACAGTCTACCATGTCCTATCAGCAGAATAAATATATTCCTACAAGGTCTAAAAAACCTGAACGTAACGCTGCATCGTGCAGCACAGACACGTGGATCATGATTGAAAGTCTGGCAATAAACACTTCTTAGAGAATGTCTTATTGTATTTTTAGTGAGTACAAATGAGATTCAAGGAAAAGATCTAAAGGAAATTCGAGCAGAGGGTGCCAAATCCCAGCCAGAAATAGAAATTCTCTACACAGAGACAAGTATTATAGTAGTTATATTCTTCTACATAGGGGGCAGTATTATAGTAGCTATATTATTGTATATAGGGGGCAGTATTATAGTAGTTATATTCTTGTATATAGGAGCAGTATTATAGTAGTTATATTCTTCTACATAGGGGGCAGTATTATAGTAGTTATATTCTTGTATATAGGAGGCAGTATTATAGTAGGTATATTCTTGTATATAGGAGGCAGTATTATAGTAGTTATATTCTTGTATATAGGAGCAGTATTATAGTAGTTATATTCTTGTATATAGGAGGCAGTATTATAGTAGGTATATTCTTGTATATAGGAGGCAGTATTATAGTAGGTATATTCTTGTACATAGGAGCCATATTATAGTAGTTATATTCTTGTATATAGGAGGCAGTATTATAGTAGTTATATTCTTGTATATAGGAGGCAGTATTATAGTCGTTATATTCTTGTATATAGGAGGCAGTATTATAGTAGTTATATTCTTGTATATAGGAGGCAGTATTATAGTAGTTATATTCTTGTATATTGGAGGCAGTATTATAGTAGTTATATTCTTGTATATAGGGGGCAGTATTATAGTAGTTATATTCTTGTATATAGGGGCAGTATTATAGTAGTTATATTCTTGTATATAGGGCAGTATTATAGTAGTTATATTCTTGTATATAGGGGGCAGTATTATAGTAGTTATATTCTTGTATATAGGGGGCATTATTATAGTAGTTATATTCTTGTATATAGGAGGCAGTATTATAGTAGTTATATTCTTGTATATAGGGGGTAGTATTATAGTAGTTATATTCTTGTATATAGGAGCAGTATTATAGTAGTTATATTCTTGTATATAGGGGGCAGTATTATAGTAATTATATTCTTGTATATAGGGGGCAGTATTATAGTAATTATATTCTTGTATATAGGGGGTAGTATTATAGTAGTTATATTCTTGTACATAGGGGCAGTATTATAGTAGTTATATTCTTGTATATAGGAGGCAGTATTATAGTAGTTATATTCTTGTATATAGGGAGCAGTATTATACTAGTTTTATTCTTGTATATAGGAGCAGTATTATAGTAGTTATATTCTTGTACATAGGGGCAGTATTATAGTAGTTATATTCTTGTACACAGGAGCAGTATTATAGTAGTTATATTCTTGTACACAGGAGCAGTATTATAGCAGTTATATTCTTGTATATAGGGGCAGTATTATAGTAGTTATATTCTTGTATATAGGAGGCAGTATTATAGTAGTAGAAAATCGCTGTACTTTTCAGAACATTGCTTTAAAACTAAAGAATGACAAGTGCACCCAGGACTCCACAGTGCTAGGACCCCTTATCTATGCCATAGGTACAGTCTTGGAACATCTATTGCCCCATTGACAAAATAAAACAAAAAGTGAAGACCTGTACCTTTCCTTAAATGGGAGAAGAAATGTAGCAGTGTTTCTTTAACCCCTTCCCTCTTTGGCCGCTTTTGACCTTCCTGACAGAGCCTCATTTTTCAAATCTGACATGTTTCACTTTATGTGGTAATAACTCCGGAATGCTTTTACCTATCCAAGCGATTCTGAGATTGTTTTCTCGTGACACATTGGACTTTATGTTACTGGCAAAATTTGCCCGATACATTCAGTATTTAATTGTGGAAAACACCAAAATTTTGCGAAAAATTGCAAAAATTATCATTTTTCTCAATTTAAATGTATCTGCTTGTAAGACAGGCAGTAATACCACACAAAAATGTTGCTAACTAACATCCCCCATATGTCTACTTTAGATTGGCATCGTTTTTTGATCATCATTTTATTTTTCTAGGACGTTACAAGGCTTAGAACTTTAGCAGCAATTTCTCACATTTTCAAGAAAATTTAAAAATGCTATTTTTACAGTGGCCAGTTCAGTTGTGAAGTGGCTTTGAGGTCCTTAGATATTAGAAACCCCCAATAAGTCACCCCATTTTAAAAACTGCACCCCTCAAAGTATTCAAAACAGCATTTAGAGAGTTTCTTAACCCTTTAGACATTGCGCAGGAATTAAGGCAAAGTAGAGGTGAAATTTACAAAGTTCATTATTTTTTTCCAGAAATTCATTTTGAATCCATTTTTTTTGTACCACAGAATGTTTTACCCAAGAAATGCACTCAATATTTATTGCCCAGGTTTTGCAGTTTTAGGAAATATCCCACATATGGCCCTAGTGTGCTACTGGACTGAAGCACCGGCCTCAGAAGCAAAGGAGCACCTGGTGGATTTTGGGCCTCCTTTTTATTAGAATATATTTTAGGCACCATGTCAGCTTTGAACAGGTCTAGTGGAACTAAAAAACAGTGGAAACCCCCCAAAAGTGACCCCATTTGGGAAACTACACCCCTCGAGGAATTTATCTAGGGGTGTAGCAAGCATTTTGACCGGCCAGTTTTTTTGCAAAAATTTTTGGAACTAGGTCATGAAAATGAAAATCTACATTTTTTCAAATAAAATGTAGGTTTAGCTAATTTTTTTTCATTTCCAAGAGAACTAAAGTAGAAAAAGCACCACAACATTTGTAGAGCAATTTCTCCCGAGTAAAACAATACCCCACATGTGGTAATAAACGGTTGTTTGGACACACGGCAGGGCTTAGAAGGGAAAGAGCGCCATTTGGCTCTTGGAGCTCAAATTTAGCAGGAATGGTTTGTGGAGGCCATGTCACATTTGCAAAGCTCCTGAGGTGACAAAACAGAGGAAACCCCCAACAAGTGACCCAATTTTGGAAACTATACCCCTTGAGGAAATTATCTAGGGGTATAGTGAGCATTTTGACCCCACAGGTTTTTTGCAGAAATTTTTGCAAGTAGGCTGTGAAAATGAAAATCTACATTTTTTCAAATAAAAAGTAGGTTTAGCTAATTTTTTTTCATTTCCACAAGGACTAAAGGAGAAAAAGCACCATAAAATTTGTAAAGAAATTTCTCCCGAGTAAAACAATACCCCACATGTGGTAATAAACATCTGTTTGGACACACGGTAGGGCTCAGAATGGAAGGAGCACCATTTGGATTTTGGAATGGTTTCTGGGTGTCATGTCATATTTGCTGAGCCCCTGTAGTACTAGTACAGTGGAAAAACCCCAAAAGTGACTCCATTTGGGAAACTGCACCCCCTGAGGAATCATCTAGGGGTATAGTGAAATTTTTTATCCCAAAGGTTTTTTGCTGAATTAATTAGAATTAAGCCATGAAAATGAAAAATAATTTTTTTTTCCAACAAGATGTAGTTTTAGATACACATTTTTCATTTTTACAAGGAATAGAGAAGAAAAAGCCCCCCAACATTTGTAAAGTAATTTCTCCCGAATACGGTAACACCCCATGTGGTTATAATCAGCTGTTGACATATATGGGAGCATTCAGAAGAAAAGGAGCGGTATTTATCTTTTGGAGCGTAGATTTTGCTGGAATGGTTTGCGGACGCCATGTTGCATTTGCAAAACCACTGATGTACCAAACAAAAGTGACCCCGTTTTAGAAACTACACCCCTAAAGGCATTTATCAAGGGATGTAGTGAGAATTTAGACTCCACAGGTGTTTTTCAGAAATGAATACGCAGTGGATTGTGCAAAGTGAAAATTGCAATTTCTCCACTGATCTGCCCATTCACCGCACAAGATGTTGTGCCCCTAGAGAATCTTACACCATAAATTGTTAAGCGGGTTCTCCCGGGTATGGTAATGCCTTACTTGTGGCCATAAATTGCTGTTTGGGCACACTGTAGGGCTAAGAAGGGAAAGACCGCCATTTTGAGCATGGATTTTGCTTGGTAATAGTTCTGTTTGGGGTTTTGCTGGTATTTCCGTTTATAATGTGGGGGCACATGTAAGCTGTGCGGAGTATATCAGGGTATATGTAATCTGTGCGGAGAACATCAGGGTATATGTAATCTGTGCGGAGAACATCAGGGTATATGTAAGCTGGGCGGAGTACATCAGGGTATATGTAAGCTGGGCGGAGTACATCAGGGTATATGTAAGCTGGGCGGAGTACATCAGGGTATATGTAAGCTGGGCGGAGTACATCAGGGTATGTGTAATCTGTGTGGAGTATATCAGGGGTATATGTAATCTGTGCGGAGTACATCAGGGTATATGTAATCTGTGCGGTGTACATCAGGGCATAATAAGAGGGTATACTAATGGGGTAAATAATACAATTATCCATAGATGTGTGTTACGCTGTGAAGCGATCCGTTATGCACAGGCCGGGGTCACACTGATAAACGGTTTTCTTTCTTATCCCCCTTTTGTAACACTCTGCACCTTTTGGGGACTTTTTCTTCTTTGTAGTTTGGGAAATATTGCTGGGAAAGTTTTGCGCTGGTATAATACGGGCGCCATCGCTTCCAGCGGATGTGCTATGTCCCTTCCCTTTCCTAGTTCCTAAATACTAGGGCCCTCAAACTGAAGGAATGTTCCCCTCCGGCCTGCGCATTGAGATGTTTTTCATCACCGCATTACTAGTGCCGTAACTTTTTTGTTTTTCAGTAGATTGAGCGGTGTGCGGGCTTGTTTTTTGCGAGACGGGCTGTAGATTTTATTGGTACCATTTTAGAACACATACGACTTTTTGATCACTTTTTATTTCATTTTTTGGTAAAGGAAGTTACCAAAAACAAGCAATTCTGTAATAGTTTTTTATTGTTTTTTTTATCGGCATCCACAGTGTGCCCTAAATTACATGTTAGCTTTATTCTGCGGGTCGATACGATTACGGCGATACCAAATTTATATAGTTTTGTTTATGTATTGCAGCTTTTGCACAATAAAATCACTTTTTTTATAAAATCATTTGTTTTCTGTCGCCATATTCTAAGACCCATAACTTTTTTATTTTTGCGTGCACAAAGCGCTGTCAGGGATTATTTTTTGCGGGACGGATTGTCATTTTTATTAGTACTATTTTGGAGTAAATGTGACTTTTTGATCACTTTTTATAGCATTTTTTGGAAGGAGATGTGACCTAAAAACAAAGATTCTGGCGCTGTTTTTCATGGTTTTTTTTTTACGGCGTTCACCGTGCGGAATAAATTACATAATAGTTTTGTCGTTTGGGTCGTTACGGACGCGGCGATACTAATTATGTATAGTTTTTTTTATTTTTACGGTTTTTCCCATAATAAAAGACTTACTATGGGAAAAAAGTCAGTTTAGCTTTATTTTTATTTGAAACTTGTGGGTTTTTATTGTTTTACCACATTTTTATTAACTTTTTTTTACTTTTTTTACTTGTCCCACTAGGGGACATGAGGGCCTGATGCCCCGATCGCTACTCTAATACAGCTGTCACCCCGCGGTGATGGTGCCGGCTCTGCTTCTGAGCCTGCACCATCACTGCGCCGTACATGTACGGCGCTTTGCAGGAAGCACCTCCCAACAGCGCCGTATATATACGGCGGATGTCGGGAAGGGGTTAAAAATGACTAAGCTGTTCTGAGAAAAAAAAGTCTCTTAACAAAGTTGTACTGGGAGCAGTGAACTTGTCTCTACAAGATTAAGCAAATTATAATGTTTTATTAGTGTTATCATATAGAATATTATTTAAAGGGACATTAACCTTTTATTTCTACCTTCTAATGAAGTTTATGTTTGTTAGTTTTGTGTTCGTCCAATGGTATTTACAAGATCTTTTAGTTATAGATTAGAGATAATCTGTCCTGGAGATAAATGGGCTTCTTAAAACAGGTTTTCTAGTTGCACAGAATAGGTTTAAAACAGCCCAAAATGTAAAAGTAATAAAACTTCCCCATATATTTACCTTTCCAATTATTCACCAAACGCCGTTGACCGGGTCCCCTGAGTTTTACATATTGTTGTAATAGGGTAAACATGTTCCGTTCGTATGGATAACATGCCACCATGGTGGCTCGTGATTGGCCACAACAATCACGTGATGTGTCTAACCCCTGGGTGGCGGTAGCCGTGTATTTTCATTAAGTTAAGTATATGGGAAAGTTTTTAATTTTTGCATTTTTTAACTGGTCTAAACCTATTTTGTGCACCTGGAAAACCCCTTTAAGTTCCCCGGAACGTATCAATATTATTAACCACCCATTTTTTTTACACAGCCTTCTCGCATCACTCACTGACCTGGTATTGGGAACAATCTTGTTTCTAATTCTTCTGATCTGAATGGGCATATTAACGTGGAGTCCAAGGAGATCGGTGTTGGCCAAACAAGTGCCAACATATATTATGTCCAGGGCTATAACAACATTATTGGAGGTCCCAGGCCAAAAAAATTTCTGGTGAGGAACCCAACTCTTATTTTTATTTTATTTTATTTTTTTAAATATATCTCTAGTAATTCTTGTTAGGGTATGTTCACACGTAGTCAACCAAAACGTCTGAAAATCCAGAGCTGTTTTCAAGAGAAAACAGACCCTGCTTTTCAGACGTTTTTTTTACCAACTCGCAATTTTCGCGGCGTTTTTCGCGCCGTTTTCGCGGCGTTTTTTACGTCCATTTTTGGAGCTGTTTGCATTGGAGTGTATGAGAAAACAGCTCCAAAAACGTCTGAAAGAAGTGTCCTGCACTTCTTTTGACGAGGCTGTATTTTTACGAGTCGTCGTTTGACAGCTGTCAAATGCCGATGTGTAAATAACAGGTCGTCTGCACAGTACGTCGGCAAACCCATTCAAATGAATGGGCAGATGTTTGCCGACGTATTGGAGCCCTATTTTCAGACGTAAAACGAGGCATAATACGCCTCGTATACGTCTGAAATTTGGCCATGTGAACATACCCTTAATGTCATCATGTTGGTCCAGTATTTTTAGCGGTTATGTCTCATGCCATACGTAGTGGTATAGGAGATCACGGATTGGTGGTGTGGTTGTGGGCAGCAGCCTGTCCCTTACAGAAAGTAGCCGAGCCGAGAATATGCTCTCTCTGCTGTCTGAGGACCATTTCTAATAAGAGTAGGTGGAGGCCCCAAGGCAATTTCTCCATTTGTCCTCGCTATGAACCATCACTGATTAGGTCTATGGCCAACGTAAAAATTGGCAGGTGGTATCTGAAGTAACGCTACTCAGGATTGCGATCTTGAGTTCCGGTTCTGGTCTAAAGTTGGTCAAAGACATACATCCGGCCAATTTCCACAGGATGCCCAGATAATCTAATGTCTATAGGGACAGTCCTCTGGAGATAAGCGGTGCTAGATGTGCCTGGCAGCTGCTTATCATCCCCTATTGAAATAACATTCTCCAAAGTGCCCTTAGTGGAGATGCCTGGGTTATATCAGTCTGGTGAATTCAAATGTGTATGGTAAGCTAAACGAATACAACAAGATGTCAAAGACAGAAAAAACAAATAAAATGGAAGAAGCAGGTCCCCCCAATGATTTAGGGCACTTAGTGATCCTCCAGTCTAACTGAGGACTCTGTTGGGTAATTCACCTCTATATAAAAAAAAACACAACATGGCATGGTATAAGATTTTTATGTAGTATCATTAGTATTGCTGGAAAAATGGCCGTTTTGATTGGGTGCAGATACCAGGTAAACTTTGGTACAGAAGTGGAAGGGGCGCTACTTACTTGGACCTGTATGTTGGTTTAATTTCTTATCTCCCACACTAGATTGGCTGGAATTACAGGAGTCGTAGTTGGACAGAGTACTAGATGGTGAACCAATGTCAAAGTGGGCCGGTTGGGTAGACATTGTGGTATTTGGAGAGGACATTCCTGAGTCTGGCTGCTTCAGCTCCATGTCTGCCGATGGATCCCTTGACAAGACACGGTGTTCGACACTCTACAAAATGAATGGAAAAATGGGTCAAAGCAGAGTTATTTTGGTTCATGAAGCCCCATCCAGTCCGAGAAAAGTCTGAAGGTCGTGCCGAGCCAAAAAGCATCATAGTCCAGAATTTCAGAACCAAGTTAAAGGCATTTAGGGACATTTTCAAATATCCTATTAGAGCATTCTGAGTTATTAGAGTGGCGCCCCTTATTCCCGACCTCAACAATGGGCTGCACAATACAATGGCTACAATGGGCATCGCTCTGGAGGACCCGGCATGTATGTGCATTAGAGGGACAGCATTTGGATTTCACTAGTCACCCTGCAATGCTTAAGGGGTAATTCCCATCCTAGAGATTTATGGCATATCCACAGGATATCACCGAGATAGTCGGCGTATAGTATGAACGGAGAGGTGGCTGCGTAACTGCCATAGAACAGAATGGAAAGAGTAGTGCAAACCACTCCATTTATTTTATTGTGCTAGAAAAATAAAAGCTTTATTCTGGTTTGTTGCCATAAGGCCCTATGTCCCTATGATAACACTGACAGAACAGTGGCTGTAATATAGATTTTATGGTAGTTCTCTTTTAAGTGAAATTTCAGTAACGTACATAACATACTGTATGAAGATTATATACATAAACTCCATTCACTAACCAGTGAAAAATTAGCAAATAATGTACAATATCCTACATCAAATACTGCACCATATAGTTAATTATCATGGTGTATTGATAATATTATTTACCTACTGCCTAGTATTAATTATTATGGCCAACCTGCGTAGAAAGCCTTGCACCTCTGCTGCTTGTACTGTATGGAACCTCAAGGTTCAAGTAAGAGAAGATCCCCCCCCCCCCATCCCCACCCCAGTGACATAAGTGAATAATGAATAGAGAAAGATTATGCTGGTCTCTGGGTGCCTTTAGTCTAAATTATTCAGAAACTTACAGCATTAAGCGGAAGGTCCGGTCACCTTAGAGATAAAAACAGACAGGTGAAATTATCGGACATGTGTTTTTGCAACCTGCCTCATATATTATTCACAATAAGGATAGAGAGCGATATGAAAGAGAGAGATAGAGAGAAAGAGAGAGATATGAAAGAGAGAGAGAGAGAGAGATAGATATGAGAGAGAGAGAGAGAGAGAGAGAGAGAGATAGATATGAGAGAGAGAGATATGAGAGAGAGAGATATGAGAGAGAGAGTGAGATAGATATGAGAGAGAGAGATAGATATGAGAGAGAGAGAGAGAGAGAGAGAGAGAGATATGAAAGAGATAGATAGATAGATATGAGAGAGAGGGATAGATAAGAGAGAGATGAGAGAGAGAGATATGAGAGAGAGATATGAGAGAGAGAGAGAGATATGAGAGAGATATGAGAGAGAGAGATATGAGAGAGATATGAGCGAGAGAGAGAGAGAGATATGAGAGAGATATCAGAGAGAGAGATATGAGAGAGATATGAGCGAGAGAGAGAGATATGAGAGAGATAGAGAGAAAGAGAGATATGAAAGAGAGAGATAGAGAGAAAGAGAGAGATAGATATGAGAGAGAGAGAGAGAGAGAGAGAGATATGAGAGCGAGAGAGAGAGAGAGATATGAGAGAGATAGATAGATATGAGAGAGAGGGATAGATATGAGAGAGAGAGAGAGAGAGATATGAGAGAGAGAGATATGAGAGAGAGCGAGATATGAGAGAGATATGAGAGAGAGAGAGATATGAGAGAGATATGAGAGAGGGAGATATGAGAGAGAGAGAGAGATATGAGAGAGAGATATGAGAGAGAGAGAGAGATATGAGAGAGATATGAGAGAGAGAGATATGAGAGAGATATGAGCGAGAGAGAGAGAGAGAGATATGAGAGAGATATCAGAGAGAGAGATATGAGAGAGATATGAGCGAGAGAGAGAGATATGAGAGAGATAGAGAGAAAGAGAGAGATATGAAAGAGAGAGATAGAGAGAAAGAGAGAGATAGATATGAGAGAGAGAGAGAGAGAGAGAGAGATATGAGAGCGAGAGAGAGAGAGAGATATGAGAGAGAGAGATAGATATGAGAGAGAGAGAGAGAGAGAGAGAGAGAGATATGAAAGAGATAGATAGATAGATATGAGAGAGAGGGATAGATAAGAGAGAGATGAGAGAGAGAGATATGAGAGAGAGATATGAGAGAGAGAGAGAGATATGAGAGAGATATGAGAGAGAGAGATATGAGAGAGATATGAGCGAGAGAGAGAGAGAGATATGAGAGAGATATCAGAGAGAGAGATATGAGAGAGATATGAGCGAGAGAGAGAGATATGAGAGAGATAGAGAGAAAGAGAGATATGAAAGAGAGAGATAGAGAGAAAGAGAGAGATAGATATGAGAGAGAGAGAGAGAGAGAGAGAGATATGAGAGCGAGAGAGAGAGAGAGATATGAGAGAGATAGATAGATATGAGAGAGAGGGATAGATATGAGAGAGAGAGAGAGAGAGATATGAGAGAGAGAGATATGAGAGAGAGCGAGATATGAGAGAGATATGAGAGAGAGAGAGATATGAGAGAGATATGAGAGAGGGAGATATGAGAGAGAGAGAGAGATATGAGAGAGAGATATGAGAGAGAGAGAGAGATATGAGAGAGATATGAGAGAGAGAGATATGAGAGAGATATGAGCGAGAGAGAGAGAGAGATATGAGAGAGATATCAGAGAGAGAGATATGAGAGAGATATGAGCGAGAGAGAGAGATATGAGAGAGATAGAGAGAAAGAGAGAGATATGAAAGAGAGAGATAGAGAGAAAGAGAGAGATAGATATGAGAGAGAGAGAGAGAGAGAGAGAGATATGAGAGCGAGAGAGAGAGAGAGATATGAGAGAGATAGATAGATATGAGAGAGAGGGATAGATATGAGAGAGAGAGAGAGAGAGATATGAGAGAGAGAGATATGAGAGAGAGCGAGATATGAGAGAGATATGAGAGAGAGAGAGATATGAGAGAGATATGAGAGAGGGAGATATGAGAGAGAGAGAGAGATATGAGAGAGATATGAGAGAGATATGAGAGAGAGAGAGGGAGAGAGATATGAGAGAGAGAGAGAGAGAGAGAGATATGAGCGAGAGAGAGAGAGAGATATGAGAGAGAGAGAGATATGAGAGAGAGAGAGAGAGAGAGAGAGAGATATGAGAGAGAGAGAGAGAGAGAGATATGAGAGAGAGAGAGAGAGAGAGAGAGATATGAGAGAGAGAGAGATAATATCTATCTAAGTATACACAATTCTCCATGTAGTGCAGAAACAGATGCTATAATATAAATCGGATATTCCATCACAATGTACAGTACAAGGATACAGAATATATCTGATACTGTAGAATTATCTCTGTATATCCCTCTGCCCCGGCACTCGTTACAATCTGTTAGCTGTTCCTCTCGCTTCTCACATACTAATGACACCAATTACCCCTCGTTCCAGCTCTTCCTCCTCAGGTGAGTCGCCATATTGGCAGTCACTGGCACAATACCCCTAGAATAACTATAATAAAGGATTCTTACATTCCCCATGTCAGCGTCCAAGGCGGGGAAGTTCTCTCTGAAAGTTTTCCGGACGCTCCTTGTCCTCCGACAACCGAAAGACAAATGTCTTATTCTTTCAGAAAGGAAGAAGGAATAAAGACTCACGCGGCCTAACCCGCTGCTGCCCCATGGGAGCTCTGAAACTGTCTCAGGTCTTCTGGGAGTTCCCTTTGCAATAATTATTTTTGCTGTTAAAGGTTAGAACATTGCATTACCATCTGCCAGACAGACTGGAACATGCCGCCAATCGGTTTTTATTAAAAGAATAGATACAAAGTAACAATAGGCAGTAGGGAATAGTAAATACAGCAAAATTCCATTATTCCAGCACCTGATGGTCCAGAAATCCAGAAGAGGCTGGACGCAGCCGCAGGGTTAAGGGAAGCCGGCATGACCGTCCTGGTAGGGAAAGGGTTAATGAGGTGAGGGAAAGTTGGGTTGGAAGGAGCTGAAGGAGGGACGGGGAGGAGTTAAGGGGGACGGGGGGGGCTGTTACTGCGCTTCCCGCTGTTTCTCGGCATTGAGCCGGAAGCAGCGGGAGGAGTAACATACAATAAGCAAGCTCCCCGTTGCCCGGTTTTTAGAAATGGCAGAAGCCATTATGTTAGAGCGGCTGCGGGCCGCTGCTGTGCACCACGGTCCCGGATGGCTAGAGGAGACCGTGGCTGCAATAACGAGGATCCCGGACGCCGTTTCGCCACGTCGGGCACGGCGTTCGGGGTCTGTTGAAAGGGACAGGCTCCCCTCCCCCGGCCCCCTTACGAGCATGGCTATGGCGGCGGGGGGGGAGTCGGCAACAACCGCTCCTGCGCTGGGCAGGCAGAGAGCGGTGCCAGGGGTGACGGCGATGCAGGCTGGGTCGACCCGTCCCTCTCGGCGGTCCCGACCTCCAGAGCGCCTCAGTCCGGAGGTAGTCCCGCGGACACGGCGTCGCAGAGGGAGCCCGATCCCGGACGCTGCAGGCCAGGCAGCTGGGAGGACCGCCCCTTCCCAGGCCCTGCGTCCCGGCAGGAATCCCAGGCCGCGACGGGGTCCGGCGGTAAGCAGGGAGTCGCAGGCTGGGCTCCCTGTCACCCCTCCCCCATCAGATGGAAGACGTGGAGAACAAGGTACGGCCGCCCCGCATGGTGATGTTCCGGCCAGGGGGCAGGCTTCGTCAGGATCGTCTAGACGGACGCCTAGAGCTGCAGCGACGTCGAGGCAACAGGTCCGGTCGGAAGTCTGGGTCCCGGCGGTCGGGCGGCAGGTTGCCGGCCCATTGGTCAGCGCGTCCTCATCCCCGTTCCGAAGAGGTCGTTGGGAGGGACAGTCGTCGGCGAGAGAAGAACTGGAGGAAGGTGAACTGGACGTGTATCGTCGAGGTCAGGATGGTCCGGCTGACGGGAACACAGCGCCTGTGCAGCCCGGTGAGTGTATAACTCCATCATTGTCTTATCCAGCGATTTTTATGTCGGGTGTCGGCGGGGGGGCTGCTAGCATTGCATCGGGGGCTGGTAGTGGCGCGGGCGGACGCGACGGAGCGGGTTTGGCAGATTTAGTGGGTTGCTTACGGGAGCTGGTGGGGCGCCTGGATAGGGCCGCGGCGCCGGTAGTAACGGAAGTGTCTCCTGCGATAGTTTGGGAAGGCCCCAGGGACGTGGGATCGTTACAGGCGCGTCCTGCGGTGGCGGTTAGAGAGGCGGTCGCGGTGTCGGTACAGACCGAGGCACAGAAGGACGGCGATCGAGTGCGTATGGACGATCGTGCTCGGGGGGAGGTGTATGTTTGTTTTGAGGGTCCGTTGGGTGCGCATTTAAAGCAGGAGGTGCGCGATCGGATCTGGAAAGACGAATATGTTGAAATTTTTTCTCTCTTGCCGCTGGCTAAATTTAATTTGGATAAGAGCAAGCGGGATGAGAGTAAAAAGGACGAGGAGGAACGGCGGCGGTATAGGCTGATCCCGCAGACGTTCGTTAATTGGTCGCAGGCGTTCGCCATATTGGCTAGTGTGATAGGGGAAAAGGCGCCGGAAAATTGTTCGGCGCTGTTTTGTTATTTTGATGCCATTGGGGAGGCTCATAGGGCGTATGGGGGTCAGGCGTGGCTGCGATATGATGAGCAATTCCGTCAGCGGAAGGCGGTTCGGCCGGCGATTCGGTGGGACCAGAAGGATATTGCTCTCTGGTTACGGGTTACGGCTCCGGTTAGGCAGCCCTTTCCCGGGAGCGGTGGCCAGGGAGGCCAGTCTAGTCAGAGTGGACAAAGCGGCGGGGGAAAGGCGGGGTTTTGCTGGCAATTTAATGAAGGTCAGTGCAAGTTCGGGGCCACGTGCAAGTTCAAGCACGTGTGCTCCGAGTGTAATGGTGCATCACACGGGGCGGCAAAATGCCTGCGAAAAAAGAGGTCAGGGAACCAGCACGGGACTGGTCAAGGGGGTGTCGCCGGTGAGGGTGGAAAGGATGGCCCCTTATCTAAATGAGTATCCGGATAGGGCGGCAGCTAAGTTGCTTTATGAAGGGTTTCGTGTTGGGTTTGTTATTCCTCCACCTCCTTATGAGGTTCCGGTTACGCGGAGGAATTTAAAATCGGCTTACTTGCATGCGGAAGTCGTGTCGGAAAAGTTGTTAAAAGAAGTTTCGTTGGGTCGCATGTCGGGGCCATTTGTTGAGTCGCCGGTAAAAGATTTAGTTGTGTCCCCTTTGGGTATTGTCCCTAAACGCGAGCCCGGAAAGTTTCGTTTGATTCAACATTTATCGTATCCCAAAGGTTCGTCGGTAAATGACGGGATTGATCACGAGTTGTGTTCCGTAGTTTATACCTCATTCGATAAGGCGGTGGGGTTAGTGCGGGCTGCGGGCCCTGGGGCGCTGCTAGCAAAAACTGACATCGAGGCGGCGTTCAGGTTGTTGCCGGTTCATCCAGAAAGCCAACGGCTGTTGGGTTGTTTTTGGAATGGGGCTTTTTACGTGGATCGGTGCCTTCCGATGGGGTGTTCCCTTTCTTGTGCATACTTCGAGGCGTTTAGTAGCTTCGTGGAGTGGGTAACGAGGGGGGCATCCGGGGTCGACTCGTTGATCCATTACTTGGATGATTTTTTGTGCGTTGGCCCGGGGGGTTCGCCGGTTTGCGGTAATCTGCTTCATGCTCTACAGAAGGTGGCGAGGGATTTTGGGATTCCTTTGGCGCCGGAAAAAACGGAGGGCCCGGTAGCGACGATTTGTTTTTTGGGAATCGAAATAGACTCGGTGGCAATGGAGTGTCGTCTCCCGGCGGATAAGTTGGGTGCTTTGAGGCTGGAGGTTCGACGGGCTTGTAGAAGGAAGAAAATGTCGCTGAGGGAGCTTCAGTCGCTGCTGGGGAAGTTGAATTTCGCTTGCCGGATTATGCCGATGGGAAGGGTGTTTGGTAGAAGGTTGGCGGCGGCAACGGCGGGAGTGCGTGCGCCGCATCATTTTGTGCGGCTCAAGGAGGAGCACCGAGCTGATCTTCAGGTTTGGGATGACTTCTTGGGCCAGTACAATGGTCGCTCGCTATGGATGGCCCCAGCGCAGGATACGAGTGATTTGAATATTTTCACGGATGCGGCTGGGGCGGGTGGCTTTGGAGCTTACGGGGGAGGTCCGTGGTGCGCAGGTCAATGGCCGGCTAGCTGGGTGTCCAGTGGACTCACGCGGAATCTGGCCCTGCTCGAGCTGTTTCCCATCGTGGTGGCGGCTACCATTTGGGGGGACAGGCTCAGGGATAAGAAGGTCCGTTTTTACTGCGACAACATGGGGGTGGTGCTTGCCATTAACAACATCACGGCGTCTTCTCCTCCGGTAGTTCAATTGTTGCGACATTTAGTGTTGGTGTGTTTGTCGTTGAACGCGTGGGTGGTGGCGGTGCATGTCCCGGGTGTACGGAATTGTATTGCTGATGCTCTTTCTCGCTCGCAGTGGGACCGGTTTCGGCAATTGGCCCCGGGAGCGGAACGTCTCGGTTTGGCTTGTCCGGAGCATCTTTGGGATCTGGTATCGGTCCCGTAGAGCAGCTGTTACAAAGGTCTTTGGCGCGCACGACGTGGAGTGCTTATGCTGCTTGTTGGAGGCAGTGGGAGGAGTGGGTAAGAGAGTTGGGTGACGTCAATACGGATAGAGACAGGTTGGTGGCACTTTTGTATTGGTTAGGGGATGCCTGGGAGGCGGGGTTTTCAGTAGCGAAGGTGAACCGGTTCATATCTGCTGTGGCGTTTGGGCTTAAGTTGCGGGGCTTGCGGGATGTATCGAAGGAATTTCTGGTATCGCAGGCTTTGAAGGGGTTGCGCAGAGGTAGGGTGGAGGCGGATAGTAGAAGGCCGGTGTCGTTTGCTTTGCTTGGCTCGTTGGGGGGTTCATTAGCATCGGTATGTCGTTCTTCAGATGAAATGGATCTGTTCCGGTTGGCTTTTTCGTTAGCGTTCTTCGGAGCATTTAGAATAGGTGAGTTGGTGTCGCCAAGTACTAAACAGGCAGGGGGGCTGAGATCTGGGGAGGTGAGCCTTTTTGCAGATCGGCTGGAGGTATGGTTGCGTAGATCTAAAACTGACCAAGTAGGGAAGGGTAAACTGATAGTTTTGTTCGCTCTCCCGGGGTCGGTCATGTGTCCAGTGGAGTGCATGCGGGGTTTTACGAGAAACAGGGGGTCTCCAGATTTGCCTTTGTTACGTCATGAGGACGGGTCGTTTTTGTCCAGGTTTCAGTTTGGAGCTGTATTTAAAAAATGTTTGACGGCAGTGGGGGTTGCGGCAGGCTCATATTCATCTCATTCCTTCCGGATTGGCGCAGCAACGGAAGCGGGGCGCTGGGGGTTGGACGACGAGGGGGTGAGGCGTATTGGTCGTTGGGAGTCTAAAAGGTTAAAGTCCTATGTCCGCCCCCATATGTTGTAATTTTGTTGTTTATGTTTGAAAATGTTATATGGTGGTGCCTAACTGTGTTTTCCGTTTCAGATTCGCCTCCTTGTCTGGTGTGGTTGATGGGTCATTCGTACGTGCACTGGGTGGCTTTGAGGGCGGACGTCCGCCCGGATGGTCGCCAGTTGCGCATTCCGCGACAGGATGCGGTTGTGCATTGGCTGGGTTTTAGAGGTATGTCTTGGAACAGGGTGTTGGCGGAATTCCAGACATATGTGCGGCTTGATAGGGTTCCGGAGGTGCTAGTGTTGCACGTGGGTGGGAATGATTTAGGAGTCCGCCCTTTTCGTGAGTTGGTGCGGGATATCAAACATGATATGTTGTGTTTGTGGGTATCTTATCCCAAGTTGGTGGTAGTGTGGTCGGACATAGTCCCAAGAAAGCATTGGCGGTTAGCTAGATCGGTGGAGAGAGTCAATAAGGCTCGCATAAAAGTCAACCGGGCGGTGTCTCGTTTTGTGGCAAAGAACGGGGGCATTTGCGTGAGGCATAGGGATTTGGAGTCAGGAGTGGGGAATTTCTGGAGAAGTGACGGGGTTCATCTGACCGAGGTTGGCATTGATCTTTGGAGTTTGGCGATAGCAGAAGGCATAGAAAGGGCGGTGGTGGTGTGGAGGAACTCACAGGCTTAAGGTGGTCAAGGCCTGTTTCGCGGTGGCGGGGGGAGTCCTTGAGGCCAGTCAGTACAAAATGGTGGGGGGGTCGCATCGGGGGTATGCGTCCCCCAAAAAAGGTACATGGTTGAAGACTTCATCGGGTGTTATCCCTTTGAAGTGGTCTTCTGGTAGAAGGTATATCACTTGAAGGCTTCATCGGGTGTTATCCCTTTGAAGTGGACTTCTAGTGGTCGGTATATCACTTGAGGGCTTCATCGGGTGTTATCCCCTTGAAGTGGACTTCTAGTGGTTGGAGCCATCTGCAGAGGTGAACGGTGCTTCCGAGCTGGTTTACGGCTGGAGGTAATTGGTGGTTTGCAGATGGCTAATTCGGTGTGTTCTTGAAAGGAACATCTGAAGGGGCTTCAAGGACTTCCTCTGCTCGGGTTAATGTTAACGTTTAATTGTTATTTATGATTCTGACCCATGTTGGGTCATGTGAATTATTAGGAGGAATTCTCTGGTGGATTCCTAACTAGTTATCCGAATGTTTCGGATTTAAATTGTTTTTATAAAACTGTGAAATTAATAAACGGCTGCTGTGGCCATTTCACATCCAACCTCGGTGTCATGTGTCTTTACTAAATGGGGGTGGGGGGATAGTATGGTCTAAGGTTAACACACGACTCTACCTAGGCAGGTCATGCTAAATATTCCCTTGCGGGATTAGTAGGAAGTAATTTGATAATCCAGCACTTGACTCCATACGTAGCATGGCCATGGGTTTACCACATATCCTCACCTCCGGGGTCGGGGTCCCAGAAACATAGAGATGCTGTGAACCCATCGCCAATGAGTAGGTGTGTGTGTGTATATTATATATATATAGGAATCCACACAAGGTCTCCATGGCAACACTGCAACTGTCTCAGTAGTGCAGCCTCAGGCTTTGGGCCTCTAAGTGATCTCAGCATAGGAGTAAGATAGAAAAAGAATGGCTTACCCATTTTTAATGTATACTGAAAGTCGTATATGTTTCTTCTGTTAGGACTCATTTAATGGGTTTGACATTCCCTCTTCTATTGGGAGCCAGGACCCCCAACGAAATAAAGTATTACATGGCGGTTCATTCATATGAATAACCAGCCACATGATAAATGGATGGCTCACGGACACCAGAATGGCTCCTTGTTCTAGATCATAGAGGTTTCCCAAGTGGGGGATCCCGGTCTATGATGTCTAAATGCCCTAAATTGGCATATGGACAAGGGGTTTGTCTTCATGAAACAAGCTCTTCGAGGACTCCGTTATATGGGGCTCTCGAAAGGAGCGGATATAAGGAATATTATGTCAGACGACCCCAACTCCTCTATTGCGTTTATAAAACACCCATTACTGACTGGGTGGAGTCCGATATCGGGTATAAAAGGGTTGTCCGAGACTTAAAGAAATTAAATAGGCTGCTAGGTGTTATACAAAAATAAAAATAAAAAATACTCACCGTGTGGTCCCGGTTGGTCTTTGTTTTTTTTCTTGCAGTGATGACGTGGATTTTCAAGAACCGTCTGAGAACCACCGTAGCGTCGGTGCTTGAGCAGCAGGGGATTTAACATGTATGTATTGTTGTTGTTTTTTTTTTTATAACATTATCCTGCAGCCCATTACATTTCTTAAAGTCTCGGACAACCCCTTATCCACCAGTCACTGTATCAATTTTGTAAATTGTAAAGGAACACTTCAGGCAAAACTGATACACTGTATGATGCCTTGTGCAGTGCCGGAGGGGACGGAGAATGACACAGGGCTGGTCACTTTGGTGTTCTTTCGATTCATGTGTCATGCTCCGCCCCTTCAGGCCTTGCACTAGGTATAATACATTGTATCAGTTTTGCCCAGACTTTTCCTTTAAGGATCAAGAAATTAAAATCAAATCAGGTCACTGACAGAAGGGAGTAATTGCAATAGTTTTACAGGATCCGGTGCCCTAGAAAAATACAGCGACTGGAGAATGAGGTCGCAATTTATTTTAAACTTGTCCATTTATGTTCTTGTTATACTGTTGTATGAAATGATAGACAGATAGACAGATAGACAGGATAGACAGGATAGACAGGATAGATCTCAGCAGCCCCATAGAAATGAATGGAGCGATGGTCGAGCATCCACACCACCGCTCCATTCCTATGGGGCTCCTAGGAATGGCAAGGTAAGCCCATTCTCGTGATCGGTGGGGTTGGCAGCCTTATGACCCCCATCGATCAGCTACTCTAAAAAGATGATAATTAATGATTCTGTTTAAAGGGAATGTCCACCTTTTAATACCATGTCCTCCTTAGGTCTAACATTCTGTACCCATTATTAGCTTAATATATCTTTATAGCGGTCCAGTATTCGGTGCTTATTCATTTCTAATACATCTTTAGAACAGTCAGATCTCCATTTTTCTGATACAGAGCTCCAAATCTTCTGCAAAGACAGAGTTAAATGATAAATTCAGCAGCCGCCACTAGGGGGAGCTTAGGAGCCTACTGAATACTGTTTAGTAATTGAATTCAATAGTAACACAGTATGCAGTACCTTCCTAAGGACCCCCATTATTTAAGCCATGACTAAGGACCTAGTGAAGGTCTGAAACGCGTAGGCTACCGCCTATCTTTCTTCTTCTCTGTACTTTGGACGATACCCACCTGTCACTAACTGTTGCTCGTAGCTTCTCTGCTACGATTTTAACCAAGACAAAATAAAACTTGGGGACAGATTCCCGTTTTAACAGAAATTGCACTCTCAGCGCTGGATCCAACTCCCCTGTTTATGAAGTAACACAGTATGCAGTACCTTCCTAAGGACCCCCATTATTTTAATTTATGTCTATGCAGGGGATTTGGAGCTGTGTATCAGAAAAATGGAGATCTGACTGTTATAAAGATGTATTAGAAATGAATACGTTTGTAGAACTAAAATTATTAGTTCAAACTAATAAAAATACAACTGTAAAATATAGAAAAATAAAAACTTTCTAATATACTCATCATTGAAATTCTTATCCTTTCCCCCCACTGCCAGTCTCCCTCTGACCATTCTTACTATTAACCTAAAGACAGTAGAGTGGAGGTGAGAAAATAGAGCAAACCATGACTGAAGGATCAGACTACACAGGGTTTATTTGTAGTCTGTTACCATGGAAACACACAGATAGGATTTTTTGTATCAAAACTATTTGCAAAGCTGCTTCATTTTTTTAATTCTAGATGCAATAAAGATAGAAAAATGGTTGCAAAAGTATTCATACCCCTTAAGCCTATATTCAATACAAGGAATAAAGAGTAAAATAGGAAGCTCAATTTATTTTATGGTCACTGTATTCTATGATTGTGGGGGATTAATGTAGCATCACACTGGTGGCCTCTATACAATTTCCATCCACAGAATTTAAGGGGTTGTATAGGATTAGAAAAATAGGTCTCCTTTCTTCTAGAAACAGCGCCACACCTGTCCACTGGTTGTATATGGTATTGCAGAACTGCTTTACTAGGGTATGTGCACACACACTAATTACGTCCGTAATTGACGTACATATTTCAGCCGCAAGTACCGGACCGAACACAGTGCAGGGAGCCGGGCTCCTAGCATCATACTTATGTACGATGCTAGGAGTCCCTGCCTCGCTGCAGGACAACTGTCCCGTACTGTAATCATGTTTTCAGTACGGGACAGTTGTCCTGCAGCGAGGCAGGGACTCCTAGCATCGTACATAAGTATGATGCTAGGAGCCCGGCTCCCTGCACTGTGTTCGGTCCGGTACTTGCGGCCGAAATACGTCCGTCAATTACGGACGTAATTAGTGTGTGTGCACATACCCTTAAAGTAAATGGGGCTGAGCTGCGGATAGGCGTGGTGCTGTTTTTGGAAGAAGACAACCATGTTATTTTTAATTCTAGACATCCCCTTTAAGGGGCGGTACACACTGGTCGTATTCAGTACAGAGTGATTAGCGGATTTGGATCCCCGGCTGCTGCTTTCCTCTATTACCTGAATCGCTTACTCTTGCAAAGCTGCAGAGAAACTTCATTTTAACAGTGCAAACTGATTATTTACAGCAGCAGGTAATATGTGTATGTAACGTAATAGTCTCTGGTACCAGGAAAGTCATGACAGGCCTGCTGCCATGGGACTAAAGTAGTTTCCATTCTATTCACAAGACACAGTGGACAGATCATTAATTTCCTCTCCCCAATGCCTGGCAGGATCCTGTGCGAGATAGTAACTGAATAACCCACGGAGCTATCGCTGCGGAAATCAGATCGAGCTTGATTATGTTAAGAACAGATGTATTCACAGGTCTGAGCAGCTTCTGTCCCATGCATATACCTATGGCACCACTCATAATAATTGGTTACGTTGAGAAATGTCCTAAGAGATTTAAAAAAAAAAAAATAATCAGCTATTTTCCCAGAAACAGCGCCGCTTTCATCTATAGGTGGAGCCTGGTATTGCAACTCAGCCCCATTCAAATGAATAAGTAGGAGCTGCAATACCAGAAACAGCCCATAGACAAGAGTGGCGCTGTTTCTGGGAAAATAGCAGTTGAGTAATTATACAGGTACTTGGTTTTACTTGTTTTGCACGGTTACAAGTTCTATGATGTTTTCTTCTCCATTCATGTCTAAAGCTAAATTGTGAATGATTTACGCCCTGATCCAGAATCACTACAAATTGCTTAAATATTTTTTTATAAAAAAACTTTAGTATTTCTGATGGTATGATTTGCTAACATGTTGGTCTACACTTAAGTTGTTAGGTCACATGTTCGACAGTGGGGGTGGAGCTGAACTGCTGACTGTTTCCAAGGGCAACCATCAGAGTTTTGAAAGCAGCCCTGCGTATAGATGGAGAACATGACATAAAAAGTTTCTGATTATTTTACAGATTAAACGGAAAATTTTATAAAAGTGAAATTCCCATATAAGCAGATCCCTCCAAATAGTAATTGCTCCTTTACACTGCCCCATCGGAGAAGTCATAATAAGTTGGATTGGCTGATAAATCACCCACAATTTTTACAACCCTCCCCCCGCGGTGGGGCACATTTTAAAAATAATAATGGGGTAATTAGCATGTGATATTTTCTGCGGTTTTGCTGTGATTGCGAACATGGTATTAGGGTGTGTTCAGTCGGGAAACCCCTCAATGGAAAGGCAAACGGAAACCATAGCTTCCGTTTGCATTACCATTGATCTCAATGGTGACGGATACTTTGCTAATGGTTGCCGTTTGTCACCAGTGTGAAAGGGTTCTGTTTTTTTGACGGAACCAATAGCGCAGTCGAGGTTTTCCCATAACCATTATTTATCACCTATCCACAGGATAGGTGATAAACATCTGATCGATTGGGGTCCGACCACTGGGATCCCCACTGATCACGAGAATGGGCTTACCTTGCCATTCCTGAACTTCCCATAGGAAAGGAGCGGTAGTGCACGTGATCAGCCGCCGCTTCATTCATTTCTAGGGGGATGCCGCAGATAGCGCCAAAGAGATTAATGGAGCGGTGGTCGAGCATACATACTAGTGCTCCAGGAATGGCATTGTAAGCTGGTTCTCGTAATGGTTGGGGGTCCCAGTGGTCAGACCACCACCTATCAGATATTTATCTCCTATCCAGTGGATAGGTGAAAAATAATGATTATGGGAAATCCCCTTTAACCACTGTACAAATCTAAGTTCTGTAACTTTCTAATATAGTGTAGAAAGTACCTCATATATTGCTTCAAGATCTCTGCTTGCTGTCAGTAAATGGGAATATTCTTCTTTACACCCAGGTGGCTTAAAACCCATACAGACCCAAGTCCCAGTTCACACAGTTTTTTTTAACGCTGATTTTGATGCAGAAACAGTGTCAGAATCCGTGCCAAAAACTTCAGAAAATTATTTCAAAGGGAGGCGTTTTTTTCCCGTGGCAGCTTTTAGTCACTCGCGGTAAAAAAAAAAATAATAAAAAAAATCGGCATGCTCTTTCTTGCCGTGGTTCCACCTCTGACCTTTCATTGAAATCAATGAGATGCAGATAAAGCACTTTTTGTGGCGTTTTTTGCCCATGGCGCTCAATGGCCGCAGGTGAAAAAGGGCCACAAAAAAAGCAGCCGAAACTGTGGCAAGAAAGTGCAGGCAGGTCAAAATCTGAAGAAAAAAAAACGGAGTAAACAGAGCCTAATACTTCCCACAGCTGAGGGTTGTGTACAACGTATCCAGTCTGGGCAATCCTCTAAAGAGCTAAACAGACTGGAAAGCAAACGGATACATTTTACCTGCACTAATACATTGTAGCAAACCAGAGAGATATTGTGATGATTAAGGCCTCATGCACACTTCCATTACCGCTTTTACGGCAGTTTTTCACGGATCCGCGTGTCTGTTTTGGTATCCGTGTGTACTCTGTGTCCGTTCTGTGTTTCAATTTAAAACCACCGTTGTGCTTCCGTGTTTCCGTTAAAAAAACGGAAGGTATTGAACTTCATTTGAACTTGTCACGTGTCCCAGTCTGTGAACTTTGGCACACCCTGCCGTTGCTAGGGCAACGGATCCGTCAAAAACGAATGGCACACAGAAGCTTTCCGTGCACCGTCCGTTTTTTTGACGGACCCATTGACTTCTATGGACCCCATGGTCACGGAATCACTGACAAAAGTAGGACATGCTCTACTTTTGACGGAACGGAACAACGGATCCGTCAAAATAACGGAAGCGTGCATGGGCCCATTGAAATGAATGGGTCAGGGTACTATCAGTGACAAAAACGGAGAGCACCCTGAAAAACAGAAGTGGGCATGAGACCTAAAGGGGTTGCGACGGATTTCTTACTTTTTTTTTTTTATCGGATATTTCTGGTAATAGAAAATGAAGCCACAAACCAACATAAAGATATTAACAATGTTGGCCTGTTAGCCCCCTGTAAGCCAAAAAGAAGATGATCTATACATTGTAGATGTGAGAAGTATTAAATATATACAGGTTTGCAGCCACTGGATGTAACCAATAATATTTCCATTCACTGACAACAAGCAGAAATCTCAAAATTGGTTAAGATTTGAAATACAAAAGCATAATAGAAAGTTGCATAACTTTTTTTTATTATTATTTTTACTATATACCGTATTTATATAAGCAAAAACCCTTCAAAACAAAAACGTTGACAAAAAAACATTAGCGACATAATCAGGGCTGGATATCTATTAGGTACAAGACGCCGATGCCTATGGACCACCCTGCTAGAAAAATCCCCTGGCCCTTGGTGTAGGGCCCGATCCTCTATTCAATACTTATAACATGTGATATACTTCTGCGGAGGATACACATCTATACTGGCCGATCTGGTTCTTACCGGAGATATTCTACCTACAGGTTCCGGATCTGTAATCCACTACTTATTGTGCGGATGAATGACTAAGCTACAGCTGAGAAGGGGTTAAACAAGGTACCAGTCTCTATATGTACAAGCTATTTGACAATGGACTGGAGAACAATCAGTATAAAGCTTTACCATGTTTTCCACCGTCCTTAGATATTTAGCACAATGCATGTGTCCATTATATTCCGCCAAGTCGGCAGCCGTGTACCCATCGTGGTCTCTGATCCCAAGTTTAACACCATTTACGACGAGAATCTGGCAGCACTGAAATTCAGAACGGAAACAAAACATATGTTATTATCAATTACTGGTTATTACGATCAGTGAATTTCATACACAACATTAGCACTTCCCGCCCTGGCCACCAGGGGGAGAAATATTAAGGCCGAGACTCAACAATGGATTGTGGATCTTTTGATATTTATTTATATCTACATTTTAATTTAAAAGGGAACTGGTCACTAAGATCGTGCCGCCTGATATGAAGAAAGCATGAGTTACTGACAGGGATATAATAAAAGCATAGGTAAAAATAAAACAAAACAAAAATGTAAAAAAAACGCTGACACGTTTACGGGAAGTCCTACCTGATACACTATGTCATAGCTTTTTTAATTTGCCAGACTTGGAGGTGGGGTGGTGGTGATGTATCAGATGGGTGACTTCCATCTGCCCTAGTCTATCTCCTTTCAATAGTTAGATTTTTGTACATAGGGGCAGTATTATAATAGTTATATTCTTGTATATAGGGGGCAGTATTATAGTAGTTATATTCTTGTATATAGGGGGCAGTATTATAGTAGTTATATTCTTGCACATAGGAGGCAGTATTATAGTAGTTATATTCTTGTATATAGTGGGCAGTATTATAGTAGTTATATTCTTGTATAGAGGAGCAGTATTATAGTAGTTATATTCTTGTATATGGGGGGTAGTATTATAGTAGTTATATTCTTGTATATAGGGGCAGTATTATAGTAGTTATATTCTTGTACAAAGGGGGCAGTATTATAGTAGTTATATTCTTGTATATAGGGGCAGTATTATAATAGTTATATTCTTGTATATAGGGGGCAGTATTATAGTAGTTATAGTCTTGTATGTAGGGGGCAGTATTATAGTAGTTATATTCTTGTATATAGGAGCAGTATTATAGTAGTTATATTCTTGTATATAGGGGCAGTATTATAGTAGTTATATTCTTGTATATAGGGGCAGTATTATAGTAGTTATATTCTTGTATATAGGGGCAGTATTATAGTAGTTATATTCTTGTATATGGGGGGCAGTATTATAGTAGTTATATTCTTGTATATAGAAGCAGTATTATAGTAGTTATATTCTTGTACAAAGGGGGCAGTATTATAGTAGTTATATTCTTGTATATGGGGGGCAGTATTATAGTAGTTATATTCTTGTATATGGGGGGCAGTATTATAGTAGTTATATTCTTGTATATAGGGGCAGTATTATAGTAGTTATATTCTTGTACAAAGGGGGCAGTATTATAGTAGTTATATTCTTGTATATAGGGGCAGTATTATAATAGTTATATTCTTGTATATAGGGGGCAGTATTATAGTAGTTATAGTCTTGTATGTAGGGGGCAGTATTATAGTAGTTATATTCTTGTATATAGGAGCAGTATTATAGTAGTTATATTCTTGTATATAGGGGCAGTATTATAGTAGTTATATTCTTGTATATAGGGGCAGTATTATAGTAGTTATATTCTTGTATATGGGGGGCAGTATTATAGTAGTTATATTCTTGTATATAGGGGGAGGTATTATAGTAGTTATATTCTTGTATATACAGTGAAGGAAATAAGTATTTGATCCCTTGCTGATTTTGTAAGTTTGCCCACTGTCAAAGACATGAACAGTCTAGAATTTTTAGGCTAGGTTAATTTTACCAGTGAGAGATAGATTATATAAAAAAAAAAAAAAAAAAAAAAGAAAATCACATATCACATTGTCAAAATTATATATATTTATTTGCATTGTGCACAGAGAAATAAGTATTTGATCCCTTTGGCAAACAAGACTTAATACTTGGTGGCAAAACCCTTGTTGGCAAGCACAGCAGTCAGACGGTTTTTGTAGTTGATGATGAGGTTTGCACACATGTTAGATGGAATTTTGGCCCACTCCTCTTTGCAGATCATCTGTAAATCATTAAGATTTCGAGGCTGTCGCTTGGCAACTCGGATCTTCAGCTCCCTCCATAAGTTTTCGATGGGATTAAGGTCTGGAGACTGGCTAGGCCACTCCATGACCTTAATGTGCTTCTTTTTGAGCCACTCCTTTGTTGTCTTGGCTGTATGTTTCGGGTCATTGTCGTGCTGGAAGACCCAGCCACGATCCATTTTTAATGTCCTGGTGGAGGGAAGGAGGTTGTCACTCAGGATTTGACGGTACCTGGCTCCATCCATTCTCCCATTGATGCGGTGAAGTAGTCCTGTGCCCTTAGCAGAGAAACACCCCCAAAACATAATGTTTCCACCTCCATGCTTGACAGTGGGGACGGTGTTCTTTGGGTCATAGGCAGCATTTCTCTTCCTCCAAACACGGCGAGTTAAGTTAATGCCAAAGAGCTCAATTTTAGTCTCATCTGACCACAGCACCTTCTCCCAATCACTCCCAGAATCATCCAGATGTTCATTTGCAAACTTCAGACGGGCCTGTACATGTGCCTTCTTGAGCAGGGGGACCTTGCGGGCACTGCAGGATTTTAATCCATTACGGCGTAATGTGTTACCAATGGTTTTCTTGGTGACTGTGGTCCCAGCTGCCTTGAGATCATTAACAAGTTCCCCCCGTGTAGTTTTCGCCTGAGCTCTCACCTTCCTCTGGATCAAGGATACCCCACGAGGTGAGATTTTGCATGGAGCCCCAGATCGATGTCGATTGACGGTCATTTTGTATGTCTTCCATTTTCTTACTATTGCACCAACAGTTGTCTCCTTCTCACCCAGCGTCTTACTTATGGTTTTGTAGCCCATTCCAGACATGTGCAGGTCTATGATCTTGTCCCTGACATCCTTAGAAAGCTCTTTGGTCTTGCCCATGTTGTAGAGGTTAGAGTCAGACTGATTAATTGAGTCTGTGGACAGGAGTCTTTTATACAGGTGACCATGTAAGAGCTGTCTATAATGCAGGCGCCAAGTTGATTTGGAGCGTGTAACTGGTCTGGAGGAGGCTGAACTCTTAATGGTTGGTAGGGGAGCAAATACTTATTTCTCTGTGCACAATGCAAATAAATATATATCATTTTGACAATGTGATTTACTTTATTTTTTTTATATAATCTATCTCTCACTGGTAAAATTAACCTAGCCTAAAAATTCTAGACTGTTCATGACTTTGACAGTGGGCAAACGTACAAAATCAGCAAGGGATCAAATACTTATTTCCTTCACTGTAGGGGCAGTGTTATAGTAGTTATATTCTTGTACATAGGGGGCAGTATTATAGTAGTTATATTCTTGTATACAGGAGCAGTATTATAGTAGTTATATTCTTGTATATAGAGGCAGTATTATAGTAGTTATATTCTTGTATATAGAGGGCAGTATTATAGTAGTTATATTCTTGTATATAGGGGCAGTATTATAATAGTTATATTCTTGTATATAGGGGTCAGTATTATAGTAGTTATATTCTTGTATATAGGGGGCAGTATTATAGTAGTTATATTCTTGTATATAGGGGGCAGTATTATAGTTATATTCTTGTATATAGGGGGCAGTATTATAGTAGTTATATTCTTGTATATAGGGGGCAGTATTATAGTAGTTATATTCTTGTATATAGGGGCAGTATTATAGTAGTTATATTCTTGTATATAGGGGGCAGTATTATAGTTATATTCTTGTATATAGGGGCAGTATTATAGTAGTTATATTCTTGTATATAGGGGCAGTATTATAGTAGTTATATTCTTGTATATAGGGGCAGTATTATAGTAGTTATATTCTTGTATATAGGAGCAGTATTATAGTAGTTATATTCTTGTATATAGGGGCAGTATTATAGTAGTTATATTCTTGTATATAGGGGCAGTATTATAGTAGTTATATTCTTGTATATAGGAGCAGTATTATAGTAGTTATATTCTTGTATATAGGAGCAGTATTATAGTAGTTATATTCTTGTATATAGGGGGCAGTATTATAGTAGTTATATTCTGGTACATAGGGGGCAGTATTATAGTAGTTATATTCTTGTATATAGGGGCAGTATTATAGTAGTTATATTCTTGTATATAGGGGCAGTATTATAGTAGTTATATTCTTGTATATAGGGGGCAGTTATTATAGTAGTTATATTCTTGTATATAGGGGCAGTATTATAGTAGTTATATTCTTGTATATAGGGGCAGTATTATAGTAGTTATATTCTTGTATATAGGTGCAGTATTACAGTAGTTATATACTTGTATATAGGAGCAGTATTATAGTAGTTATATTCCTGTATATAGGGGGCAGTATTATAGTAGTTATATTCTTGTATATAGGAGCAGTATTATAGTAGTTATATTCTTGTATATAGGGGGCAGTGTTATAGTAGTTATATTCTTGTATATAGGGGCAGTATTATAGTAGTTATATTCTTGTATATAGGGGGCAGTGTTATAGTAGTTATATTCTTGTATATAGGGGGCAGTATTATAGTTGTTATACTCAGAACTCAATATTTGAGATCAGGAAGTGAAGAATGTGCAGTTAAAATGGAATAAGTGAAAATTATCTATCTATTAAATGGCGTATTAGATTTTATGGACTGTAGCAGTGCACTCGCCTGCAGACTTGTGGTATTATGTATTCATAGAACGTCTTAGTGACTGATAAAATCTTTTCAGCACGTGACACTTTTTCAATATATGTTTATGAAATAAGAACTAAGCAACGAGAAATAAAAATAAATAAACCTCAAGTTCCCCATTCTCTGCAGCATCGTGTAGAGGTGACCCTCCAAAGTTATCAGTGCTCATGTCCCCTCCATGGAGAAGAAGCCAGCTTAAGACCTTGGCATGACCTCTACTGGCAGCAAAGTGCATGGCAGTCGCTCCATCTGCATCGCGCTCAGAAAGACTTATATCTGTACAACTCATCTGTAAGAAAAATATGGATAAAGAACATCTTCGAACAGGGACAAACCACTAGTTTTCACTGTGACTAACTCTTTACCACCTCTAGGTCTACTAAAGGCCAAATGGACACCACTTAAGGCAATGGCTCAGGGTACCCGTCCTTGGGCTGCCACTAATGGCATAGGCATAACTTCCACCTCCATATGACTACTAACCTATTCATAGTTGAACAGTTGAGGGTTCTTTTTGGCGGTGGGGCTGCACAATCTGTCCGGTCGCACAGGGCACGTCACCTGTCACTATTAAAGGGGAAGCCTAGGCACTTGGAGCTTTCACAACCAATCGAATACTTGGTGCCCAAGCCAATGGAAAGGCAGCTGTATCCTTTCCGTTTTTTGGAGTGGGTAGTATTTGGACATCTTACATTAATGTTCTTTGGGCACTGCATGATTGTATTATCTGGGCACTATATGGGGGTTACCAATAAAAGATACTGTATATTGATCGGAGAGTCTGAAATTGCTGGTGGAATCACTAAAAATGTAGCAGTTCTTTGCCAAACTACACCAAGGTAAATAAGAGTTAAGGGGGTTTTACACTGGACGATTATCGGGCAGCCCAGCGTTCATATAACACTCGTTGCCAAGAATTTCCCTGTGTAAACGGCAGCGATCAGCAGATGAACGAGCAAACGCTCAATCATCTGCTGGTCGTATCGTTTTAAAAAAGTGAAATATCGTTGTCGGCAGCACATCTTGGTGTTTAAACAGAGATGCGCTGCCGATATGATAATAACGGATGGGGACGAGTGATCGGAGTAACGAGCGTTCGTCCCCATCCATAGCTCCGTGTGAAGAAGCAAACCAGCGCCGATCAATGATGTCTCGTTGATCGGCACTCGCTGCATCAGCCGATTATCTGCGTCAGGGTTAATCCCTAGCGTTCCGTCTGAGCTTTCCGTCAGAATGAAACACTGACTGAAACAAATTGAAACCATAGGTTTTCATTTGCATCACCATTGATTTCAATGGTGACGGATCCGGTGCAAATGTTCCGTTTGTCTCAGTTGTGCAAGGTTTCCGTCATTTTGATGGAATGAATACTGTAGTCGACTGCGCTATTCATTCCGTCAAAACCAATGACCTATGGTTTCCGTTTGTTTCAGTCAGGGTCCCGTTTGGACGGGAAGCTCCGACAGAAAGTCAGACGGGGACCCTGACGCAGATATGAACGAAGCCCAAGGTGGATGCCAACTGTCTCATATTAGGGGAAAAACGCCTTCCCAACTCTAAATAAGGCAATCAGATCAAATCCCTGGATCAACGTCCTATCTTCAGAATCTTGTACCTATAACTTGTATTATATTTAAGAAAAGCATCAAAGCCCGTCTTGAACTTGTTCATTGAATCGACCATCACAACATTTTGTGGCAGAGACTTCCATAGTGTCACTGCTCTTACAGTAAAGAATCCCGTCTCGGATTATGGTGAAACCTTCTTTCCTCTAGACGTAGCGGATGCCCCCTTGTCATGGTTACAACGTTATAATTTAGGGAACAAACTGGGAAAAACACACACTATGTAATGCCTTATGTAGGGCCTGATCTGGTGGTGTATGACACAGGGATGTAAAACCTGAACCAAATGATAAAAAAATAGGACCTGACACATTTCAGCTGATAAGAAATCGAAACACATTACACTTACCAACCAAACAATAACCGTACTGTGACCCATCTGTGCAGCTGCGTGTAATGAGGTCATTCCATCCAAGGCCCTTATGTGAGGGTCAGCCCCACAGTCTTTGACCAAATATTGAATGACCTCCAAATGTCCTTCCTGACAGGCTAAGTAGAGGGGTGTGGCACCATTCCTTGTCTGGGAATTTATAGCGCTAGAAAACAACATAATAGTTAGAATTGATACAATAAATACAATATAGAAACATTCAAAGATGTTAATTGTGGCTTTGGACTAAGAGGTTACATGACTCGGGGCAAATGTGCCCCAAATTGGGAGATTCTGGAAATTTTATGGGCGTTCCCGGATGAAATGGGTGGGGCTTAAAATGCAAATGAGAATTCAAATGTTGGGAGGTATGGCTGATTAAGGCGTGTACCACAGCTGGGAACCCCGGGAATCATCTGTTACCACCAGGGGAGGATGTGGACAGTGACATATTTCTACTGCAGTGGCCGCTGCAGGAGAAATGTGGTATTACATAGTCCCCATACAAATGAATGGGTGACTATGTAATCCATGGTCATACTGAGTCCTCCACTCTAGCTACTACAGGGGAGTCCTGAGTATAAGACCCCGCTCTATGATAAGCCCTAATAAACAGAAGTTTTTCTAATTGGATAACGTCTTACGACCGGTTTATGGAATGGTGAAACCAGACAGGGTGAAATTGGCCATTACCAATTACATTAAACATCACCTTTCAAATAAGGGCTGTATTTGTGTTCCTTTCTGTATTTTATTTTATTTTAGCCAAAAGGAAAATTGATCCAACGGACCACAGATACTGCTGGGTAAAGGAGTCCTGAATTTATTTAGGTACAACCATAAGGAAAATTCATAAAATTAAAAAATGTAATTCTTATTTAAAATAAACTTGACCTAACTCTTCTGTATAATCATCTTATCAAGAAGTATTAATACAATCTGCTTTTCTTGTACCATGGCGCAATTCTAAGACTTTCCACTAGATGGTGCTGCATTACACTACACTGTCACAATGCATTAGTGCCTGTACTAAACCAATTATACACATGTTTGAATGGATTAGTTCAGTCACATGGCATTTACCAATCTCCCTTTAAATGACTGGGAATTACAAGACTAACAGGGAAGGATGTACTGTATAGAAATCTCTACATGGCAGGCTTGGCAGGTAAGTGGCGTACCGTGCACACAAACATTAGAACATATATCTTCTAGAATTTCGAAATGGATTCTACATAAAGTGAAATATCCCCATAGCAACATGTGTCCTGTCTAATAAGATAACAATATGGCAAGTTTCCCAAAGTTGGTACGGAAACTTTGACTAATAAAAAAATAATAAAAAAAATGATTTTATATATATATATATATATATATATATAAGCTTTCACGGGTTTATAGAATTATTTTTAGTTTTTATCTCTGCAATCCGAGAGCCATAACTTTTTTTATTTCTCTGTCCACATAGTGGGCTTGTTTTTTGCAGGATAAGTTGTATTTTTTTTTTTTTTGCGTTGCCTCATTCTAGGACCCATAAGATTTATATTTTTCCATAGACGTGGCTCTATAAGGGCTTGGTTTTTGTGGGACAACTTGTAGTTGTAATTGGTACCATTTTGGGGTACATACAAGTTTTTGATCATTTTTTATTCCATTTTCGTTCCATCCACTGCGTCCACTGTGCGGGATGAACATCATGATTATTTTATATGGCACAGCTAACACCCGCTCATGATAACGCAGGTTCAGCTCCTGAGCCTGGGCCATCCCTGTGCTGTACATTTACAGCGTTATGTGTCGTGACATTGCCCTACACAGCCGCATTGTGCCAGATCTCATTATAGGGCCACATCCTGCTCTTTACACTATATTTATATGTACAGGTCTAATTTACTATAACAAGGCACCGGCTGAGAAATCCAGATAAACCCAATCTTCAGCTCCCCCCGCACACAGATAATAGGAGCCTCCGATTTACTGCCAGCTGTTCATGGATATCAGCGTAAGCAGGCAGCTCTGGTAAGGTTATGTATACGGACGATAGAGGTAATATATATATATATATATATATCATATTCTATTGGCAAACCTATAAATATCACCTGTATGGTCGGATAGAAGGACGAGCCACCGCTATTGTGCAGCTACAATGGTGAGAAGTAGAGGCCTTGTTCTCCCCAGAAATTAATGAAATTGTTTCTGCAATTCATGAGGAGACTCATAAGACTGCGGACCGATACACAGAGTCAGGAGGGCGCCATGTACAAGGCAAAGCTGCCAAGTATTCCGGCACGTGTGGTGGCACCAGAAATCCCCATGGTTCTGTATTACGAATCTGTAGCCACTCTGTGCCACCGTATGGTTCCTCCGTGAGGCACTGCATTCGATCTAATTTCTTTCTATGTACAGTATCTCTATATGTCAAACTATCTATCTCATATCGATCTAATATCTATCTATATTACTAACTAACATCTATCTTTCCATCTAATATCTATGTCTATCTATCTATCTATCTATCTTTCCATCTAATATCTATGTCTATCTATCTATCTATCATCATCTATCTATCTATCTATCTATCTATCTATCTATCTTTCCATCTAATATCTATGTCTATCTATCTATCTATCTATCTATCTATCTATCTATCTGTCTGTCTGTCTGTCTGTCTGTCTATCTATCTCATATCTATCTATCTCATATCTATCTATCTCATATCTATCTATCTATCTATCTATCTATCTATCTATCTATCTATCTCATATCTATCTCATATCTATCTATCTCATATCTATCTATCTCATATCTATCTATCTATCTATCTATCTATCTATCTATCTATCTATCTATCTATCTATCTATCTATCTATCTATCTATCTATCATCTATCTATCTATCTCATATCTATCTCATATCTATCTCATATCTATCTCATATCTATCTCATATCTATCTCATATCTATCTCATATCTATCTCATATCTATCTCATATCTATCTATCTATCTCATATCTATCTCATATCTATCTATCCTCATATCTATCTATCTATCTATCTATCTATCACCTACAGGGGCGTAGCTAGGGGGGGGCAGGCGGGGAACTTGCCCCGGGCGCAGTTCAGAGGGGGGCGCCAGCGCCCCCTCCTCCTGCACTATAATTGTACCTGTGTCGCAAGGACACAGGTACAATTAGAAGCAATGAATGACCGGGCACGTTCCGTGCCCGGCCATTCAGCGCCTCTCCACGAATTAAGCGACTGGTACCTTTTGTACCAGTGACGCTTCCGTCGATGAAAGGCGCTGACTGACTGGCAGGGAAAGTCATTCTGCCCAGCCAATTAGCGCCTTTCATAGACGCCGCGTTCAACCCCCTGGAGACCTGCGCAGAAGAGAGCAGGTCTCCATGGCTGCCGGACGGCGTGGGAGCGGGAATAAGGTGAGTTTGAAATTTTTTTTTTATTTTTTTTTAAATTGTAATAGAAGTGTGTGGCTGTATCTGCGGGGGGGGGGGGGGTGGGGTCTACCTACGGGGGGTGTCTATCTACAGGGCTGGGCTATATACAGGGGGACTATATCTGCTGGGCTATATACAGGGGGGCTATATCTACAGGGGAGCTATATACAGGGGAGCTATATACAGGGGGACTATATCTACAGGGGAGCTATATACTGGAGTGGGCTGTCTATAGAGCACCATATACAGGGGTGGGCTATATAGTATATAGCCCCCTGTAGATATAGCCCACCCCTGTATATGGTGCTCCATAGATAGCCCACCCCAGTCTATAGCCCCCCTGTAGATATAGTTGCCCTGTATATAGCCCAGCCCTGTAGATATATTCCCCCTGTATATAGCCCCCCTATGTATAGCCCATCACTGTAGATATAGCCCCCCTGTGTATAGCCCACCCCTGTATATAGCCCCCCTCTGTAGGTATAGCCCACCCCTGTATATAGCCCCCCTGTGTATATCCCAGCCCTGTGTATAGCCCACCCCTGTATATAGTATCCCACAAATAGCTCCCCCTATAGTGCTCCACAGAAAGCCCACCCCTGTATATAGCCCCCTTGTACATATAGTCCACCCCTGTATATAGTGCTCCACAGATAGCCCACCCTTGTGTATAGTATATACAGGGGTGGGCTATCTGTGGAGCACTATATACAGGGGTGGACTATCTAGTGGAGCATTATATACAGGGGTGGACTATATGTACAAGGGGGGGCTATATACAGGGTGGGCTATCTGTGAAACACTATATACAGGGGTGGACTATATGTGGAGCACTATATACAGAGGTGGGCTATATCTACAGGGGGGCTACATACATGGTTGGGCTATCTGTAGAGCTCTATATACAGGGGTGGGCTATATCTAAAGGGGGCTATATACAGGTGTGGGCTATCTGTAGAGCACTATAGGGGGAGTTATTTGTGGGACACTATATACAGGGGTGGTCTATATGGGGGCACTATCTACAGGGGGCTCTATGGCAGGCACTATCTACAGGGGGCTCTATGGCAGGCACTATCTACAGGGGGCACAGTGTGTGTGTGTGTGTGTGGGACATGGTGTATGGTGCTATTATAATTAGAGGTGCAATGTATGGCGCTATTATATTTAGGGGCGTAGTGTGTGGTATAATGATAACTTTATATTTATTTATAGGTGCAGAAATGTTGGAAAAGTGAGAAGCTGAAGACATGTGAGCGGCAAACTGCAGAAATGGTCTGTGACCGGGAGAAGTCATCATAGAGGTCTGGACCGGATGGAGAAAAAGAACTAGAATCTGAGACGTCACCGGTGAGTCACTTTATGTAAATGTTCATTCTGCCTCTAATCAGTAATGTAGTCACTGTATGATCTGCAGCGAGATGATTATGATAGGATTTATTTTTTGTGAAACAGCGACTCCCAGCATATCCTTATCATTGTTCGGGCCATGCTGGGAGCTGTAGTTTTACGCTGTACATACCTATACGGCAGGGGTTGCACAGCTGTATTTGTTCTGGGGCTGTATATATGTATCGAGCTTGGTTCTGGTGTTGTGTATAGAACCATATTGCTTGTGAAATGTACAAATAATTTTATGTTCGCGTTACATAAAAAGAAATGACACGTCGATTGGTAGAGAAAACAAACATGGCGAGGGGGAAGGAGAGGTTGGGGGGGGGGGCGCCAAACTGAATCTTTGCCCCGTGTGCTGGAGAACCTAGCTACGCCTCTGATCACCTATCTATCTATCTATCCTCATATCTATCTATCTGTCTATCTGTCTCTCATATCTATCTATCTATCTATATCTATCTCATATCTATCTATCTAGAAAATGCAATGAGAGCAGCACTTACAGGCTCATAGCCTTACTTATAATTCATAGGGTGCAAGCCTTTGGACCCCGATCTCCAGTTCCACATATATAGAAAAACAAAGGAAGGCAGCGCTCCACAGCAAGTAGTTTCAAGTGAACAATTGCATTTCATTCACACAAAATGCAATTTTTCACTTGAAACTCCACAAAATATCAAAAGTGAAATAAGTTTTATTCACCCATACGTGAATGCAACGTTTCAGCCACCATGGGCCTTTCTCAAGCAAGGGAAAGGCCCATGGGGGCTGAAACATTGCATTCACGTAAGGGTGAATACAGGGGCATAGCTAGGGGGGCAGGCAATGTGGCCCCCAATTAAGGGGAGCGCCAGGCCTGCTGCCTCTCTGAGTGGACGGCAGCAACACTGAAACCAGCCGCCACCACCCCCTCCTGCACTATAGCCGATGAATGGCCGGGTACGTTCTGTGCCCGGCCATTTAGCGCCTTTCAATGACTCAAGCGGCGCGATTACTTATTTGCGCTGCTTGCCTCATTGAAAGGCGCTGATTGACATCAGCGCCTTTCAACGACGCAAGCAGTGTGATGATGTCACCACACCGTTCGAGTCGTCCAACCCCAGCAGACCTTCTCAGAAGAGAACAGGTCTGTATTGACACCGGACGGTGCGGGAACGGGAATAAGGCGAGTATGTAAAGGCTTTTTGTTTTTTTATCCTAATAAAAATGGGAGTGACATTATCTACAGGGGGAGGCTCTATCTACAGCAGGGGCTATATACAGGGGTGGGCTATATGTGGAGCACTATAGGGGGAGCTATATGTAAGGCACTATATACAGGGGTGGGCTATATGTGGAGCACTATTTATAGGGGGAGATATATGCAGGGCACTGTCTACAAGGGTGGGCTATATCTGCAGTGGGGGCTATATACAGGAGTGGGCTATAAGTGGAGCAATATTTATAGAAGGAGATATATGCAGGGCACTATCTAAAGGGGTGGGCTATATGTTGGACACTATATGCAGGGGTGGGCTATATATGGAGCACTATAGGAGGAACTATATGTGAGGCGCTATATATAGGGCTGGGCCATATGTGGAGCGCTATATACAGGGAGGGCTACATGTGGGGCACAATTTTCAGAGGGGGCTATTTGTGGGGCACTAACTACAGGGGTGGCTATATGTCACTATCTACAGGGCTGGCTATATGTGGGACACTATCTACAGGGGCTCTATGGGGGGTCACTATGGTGTGTGCGGAACACAGTGTATGGCGCTATTCTAATCAGGGATACAGTGTATGGTGCTATTATAATCAGGGACAGTGTATGGTGCGATTATAATTAGAGGTGCAGTGTATGACGCTATTATATTTATATTTGGGCGTAGTGTCTGGCATCATGAGAACTTTATCTTCGTTTATAGGTGCAGAAATGTTTGAAAGGTGAGAAGCTGAAGACATCTGAGCGGCAAACTGCAGAAATGGGCTTGGCCGGGAGAAGTCATTATAGAGGTCTGGACCGGATGGAGAAGAAAAGAGAAAAAGAACTAGAATTTGAGACATCACCGGTGAGTCACTTAAAGTAAATGTTTATTCTGCCTCTAATCAGCACTGTAGTCACTGTATGATCTGCAGCGAGATGATGGGTGGTATGATTTTTATTTGTGAAACCGCATTTCCCAGCATATACTTACCTTAGTTTGGGCAAGCAGGGAGCTGTATACAATTTAGTACAAACCTATACGGGTCACTAAATTGAGCTGTATTTGTTCTGGAGTTATATACACTACCGTTCAAAAGTTTGGGGTCACCCAGACAATTTTGTGTTTTCCATGAAAACTCACACTTATATTTATCAAATGACTTGCAAAATGACTAGAAAATATAGTCAAGACATTGACAAGGTTAGAAATAATGATTTTTATTTGAAATAATAATTTTCTCCTTCAAACTTTGCTTTCGTCTTGGAATGCCCCATTTGCAGCAATTACAGCATTGCAGACCTTTGGCATTCTAGCTGTTAATTTGCTGAGGTAATCGGGAGAAATTTCACCCCATGCTTCCAGAAGCCCCTCCCACAAGTTGGATTGGCTTGATGGGCACTTCTTGCGTACCATACGGTCAAGCTGCTCCCACAACAGCTCTATGGGGTTGAGATCTGGTGACTGCGCTGGCCACTCCATTACAGATAGAATACCAGCTGCCTGCTTCTTCCCTAAATAGTTCTTGCATAATTTGGAGGTGTGCTTTGGGTCATTGTCCTGTTGTAGGATGAAATTGGCGCCAATCAAGCGCTGTCCACAGGGTATGGCATGGCGTTGCAAAATGGAGTGATAGCCTTCCTTATTCAAAATCCCTTTAACCTTGTACAAATCTCCCACTTTTCCAGCACCAAAGCAACCCCAGACCATCACATTACCTCCACCATGCTTGACAGATGGCATCAGGCACTCTTCCAGCATCTTTTCAGTTGTTTTGCGTCTCACAAATGTTCTTCTGTGTGATCCAAACACCTCAAACTTCGATTCGTCTGTCCATAACACTTTTTTCCAATCTTCCTCTGTCCAATGTCTGTGTGCTTTTGCCCATATTAATCTTTTCCTTTTATTAGCCAGTCCAGTGGCGGACACAGACTGCAAAAGGCCCCTGTGCAGATAATGTGCCAGGGCCCCCCCCCCCCACCCCGCAAACTTCTCATGGCCGACGGTCCGCTTTCAGCTGCATCGCTGGGTCTCCTAAGTGACCCAACAATGCAGCACTAGCAGCCGGGGCGTCACTAAGGCTGGGTTCACACACACACTATTTACGGACGTAATTTGGGCGTTTTAGCATTGAATTACATCCGAAAATGCGGCTCAAAAGCGTCGGAAAACATCTGCCCATTCATTTGAATGGGTCTTACGATGTTCTGTGCCGATGGTCATTTTTTTTTACGCGCCGCTGTCGAAAGGCGGCGCGTAAAAAACTGCCTGTCACTTCTTCAGATGTAAATGGAGCCGTTTTCCATGGACTCCATGGAAAACCAGCTTCAATTACTTCCGTAGTGGACGCAGCAAAAGACGCCTGCACATGCCATTACGGCTGAAATTACGGTGCTGTTTTCTCCTGAAAACAGCACAGTAATTTCAGCCGTAACAGACGCTGCCGTGTGAACATACCCTCAGGGCTTAAAATGTCCGGGAAATAGCCCCAATACATATGTGTCCGCCCCAAAAAAAAGTGTGTGTATAGGAGACAGCATAGCATATCTATAGCACTACGACCCTATAAACTATGGATAGGATTAGATACAGTGGCTGAGCAGACAGTATCACACATGATAGGATTAGATACAGTGGCTCAGAAGGCAGTATCACACATGATAGGATTAGATACACAGCTCAGCAGACAGTATCACACATGATAGGATTAGATACAGTGGCCCAGCAGACAGTATCACACATGATAGGATTAGATACAGTGGCTCAGCAGACAGTACCACACATGATAGGATTAGATACAGTGGCTCAGCAGACAGTACCACACATGATAGGATTAGATACAGTGGCTCAGCAGACAGTATCACACATGATAGGATTAGATACAGTGGCTCAGCAGACAGTACCACACATTATAGGATTAGATACAGTGGCTCAGCAGACAGTATCACACATGATAGGATTAGATACAGTGGCTCAGCAGACAGTATCACACATGATCGGATTAGATATAGGGCCCAGCACAGTATCATACATGATTGGATTAGATACACAGCTCAGCAGACTGTATCACACATGATAGGATTAGATACAGGGCCCAGCTCGCTGACATTGCGGCTCCAGCGCTGGACCCAGGAAAGGTAAGAATAATAATTTTGCTTCTTTATGTGTTACTGATTATTTTTGTGTGTTTGTGTTTTTTTTACAGGTTCGGTTGTTGGACTTCGGATACGAGGACTTCAATGACGGCGTTTTTTTTATTCTCAATAAAATGGTTAATGAGGGTTGTGTTTTTATTTCAATAAAAAAAATTTCTATGTGCTTGTATCTTTTTAAACTTTATTATCACCGCCTTAGTAATGGCCGCTGGCTGATTGACAACCTCCATTACTAAGGCGAGGCTTAATGTTAGCCGGTGCAGAGTCTACACTAACCCCCATTATTACCCCGGTACCCACCGCCACCAGGGGTACTGGGAAGAGCCGGGTACAAACCAGTACCCGACCAGCTGTAGTGACGGGCAGGCACCGGGGTGGCCGCAGGCTGGTAGTATTAGGCTGGGGAAGGCCAAAAACAGTGGCCCTTCCCACCCTTGTAATGCTGCCTGCTGCTGCTGTGTTGTATCTGGCTGGTTATGAAAATTGGGGGGGACCCGACATCGTTCTTTCCAATTATTTTTTAAATGACGTGGCGTCCCCCCCATTTTCATAACCAGCCAGATACAATAAAGCAGCAGCAGCCTAGCATCACCAGGGTAGGAAGGGCCACTGTATCTGGCCTTTCCCCTCCTGATAATACCAGCCTGCGGCCACCCCAGTGGCCGACCATCACTACAGATGGTCAGGTACTGGATCGTACCCGGCTCTTCCCAGCACCCCTGGTGGCGGTGGGTACCGGGGTAATAAAGGGGGTTAGTGTTAGCCTCTGCACCGGCTAACACTAAGCCCTGCCTTAGCAATGGATGCTGTCAATCAGCCGGCGGCCATTACTAAGGCGGTAGTAATATAGTTTAAAAAAAACCACAAAGACATAGAAAAAATATTTTATTGAAATAAAAAAAAAAAACACAACCCTCATTAACCATTTTATTAATAAAAAAAAAAGCTGTCATCGAAGTAGTCCTGGAATCCGCCGTAGTCCAACGACCGAACCTGTAAGAAAACACACAAAAAATGATTAGTAACACATGTGTTAGGGTATGTGCACACACACTAATTACGTCCGGAATTGACGGACGTATTTCGGCCGCAAGTACCGGACCGAACACACTGCAGGGAGCCGGGCTCCTAGCATCATACTTATGTACGACGCTAGGAGTCCCTGCCTCGCTGCCGGACAACTGTCCGGTACTGAAAACATGATTACAGTACAGGACAGTTGTCCCACAGCGAGGCAGGGACTCCTAGCGTCGTACATAAGTACGACGCTAGGAGCCCGGCTCCCTGCAGTGTGTTCGGTCCGGTACTTGCGGCCGAAATACATCCGTCACTTACGGACGTAATTAGTGTCTGTGCACATACCCTAAGGCTTAGATACAGGGCCCATGTGTGATACTGTCTGTGGGACCCTGTATCTAAGCCTACCACAAGGTAGGCTTAGATACAGGGTCCAGCAGACAGTAATCTTATACAGTATAAGATTACTGTGTGCTGGGGCCCTGTATCTAAACCTACAGTGTGGTAGGCTTAGATACAGGGCCCAGCAGACAGGATCACGCATGGGCCATGTATCTAAGCCTACCATGTGATTGGCTTAGATACAGGGCCCAGCAGACAGCATCACACAATCTGTGATCCTGTCTCATGGGCCCCCTAAGCCTGCTACATCGTAGGCTTAGGGGTTGTGCAGTCCCTAAACATTGATGGCCTATCCTCAGGATAGGCCATCAATAGCTGATGTGTCGCCCGGGACCCGCAAATCAGCTGTTTTGAAGGGGCCGCAGCACTCGTACGAGAGCTGCTTCCCCTTCATTTCACTACTCGCCCACACTGTGAATCGCCGAAACCGATTCACAGTGTGACCGGAATGAAGTGACAGGAATGAAGGGGAGCAGCTCTCGTACGAGTGCTGCGGCCCCTTCAAAACAGCTGATTGGCGGGTCCCAGGAGTCGGACCCCGCCAGTCAGGGCTATCTTACCTTCCTCTTCGGCCGCGGCGGGAGTTCTGTAGTCTCGATGCTGTGCGCGGCGGCATAGCGCTGTGACGTCATGCGCTGCGCACAGCGCCTGACGTCAGGACCTCCGCTGCGATCCGGAACCAGGAAGGTAAGTAAAGTATGTTACTATAGTAACAGGGGCCCGCGGCCCGAGTTACTATAGTAACTTTTTATTGATGTGGTGCGGGGGGCCGTGGGCCCCCCTGGCTTCGGGGCCCGGTCGCAATTGCGACCGCTGCGACCCCTATAGCTACGCCAGTGGTCCACGGGCCTCTGTCTCAGTCCTCAGCATCGCGCAGCTGAGAACTGAGTCGGCCAGCAGAGGAACGGGCCCCCTTCCCACGCGGGGCCCTTGTGCAGCTGCACCGGCTGCACATGCGGTATGTCCGCCCCTGAGCCAGTCTCAGATATGACTTTTTCTTTGCCACTCTGTCCTGAAGGCCAGCATCCCGGAGTCGCCTCTTCACTGTAGACGTTGACACTGGCATTTTGCGGGTACTATTTAATGAAGCTGCCACTTGAGGACCTGTGAGGCATCTATTTCTCAAACTAGAGACTCTAATGTACTTGTCTTGTTGCTCAGTTGTGCAGCGAGGCCTCCCACTTCTCTTTGTACTCTGGTTAGAGCCTGTGTGTGCTGTCCTCTGAAGGGAGTAGTACACACCGTTGTAGGAAATCTTCAGTTTCTTGGCAATTTCTCGCATGGAATAGCCTTCATTTCTAAGAACAAGAATAGACTGTCGAGTTTCACATGAAAGCTCTCTTTTTCTAGCCATTTTGAGAGTTTAATCGAACCCACAAATGTAATGCTCCAGATTCTCAACTAGCTCAAAGGAAGGTCAGTTTTATAGCTCCTCTAAACAGCAAAACTGTTTACAGTGGTGCTAACATAATTGCACAAGGGTTTTCAAGTGTTTTCTAATCATCCATTAGCCTTCTAACACAGTTAGCAAACACAATGTACCATTAGAACACTGGAGTGATGGTTGCTGGAAATGGGCCTCTATACACCTATGCAGATATTGCATTAAAAAGCAGACGTTTGCAGCTACAATAGTCATTTAGCACATTAACAATGTATAGAATGTATTTCTGATTAATTTAATGTTATCTTCATTGAAAAAAACGGTGCTTTTCTTTCAAAAATAAGGACATTTCTAAGTGACCCTAAACTTTTGAACGGTAATGTATATATGTACTGGGCTTTGTTCTGGTGCTGTATTTATGTACTGAGCATTGTTCTGGTACTGTATATAAGTAATGAGCTTTGTTCTGGCACTGTATATATGTACTGAGCTTTGTTCTGGTGCTGTAATACGTACTGAGCTTGGTTCTGGTACTGTATATATGTACGGAGCTTGGTTCTGGTACTGTATTTATGTACGGAGCTTGGTTCTGGTACTGTATTTATGTACCGAGCTTGATTCTGATGCTGTATTTATGTACTGAGCTTGATTCTGATGCTGTATTTATGTACTGAGCTTGATTATGGTCCTGTATATATGTACTGAGCTTGGTTCTGGTGTTGTAGTTATGTATTAAGCTTTGTTCTGGTGTTGTATAGAAGTACTGATTTTGGTTCTGATGCTGTATATATGTACTGAGCTTTGTTATGTATATATGTAATGAGCTTGGTTCTGGTGATGTATATATGTAAAATGTACAAATGGTTTTATGATCGAGTTACATTAAAAAAAACGTGTGAGGGAGGTGGGGCACCAAACTGAAACTTTGCCCCTAGTGCTGGAGAACCTAGCTACGCCTCTGGATGAATAAAACTTATTTCACTTTTGGAATTTTGTGGAGTGCTACCTATTCTTTTTTGATATATAAATGTGAGACTGAAGGCTGAGGTCCTGAGGCTTGTGCACACACGTTTAAAAGGGAATGTGTCGCTAGAACTTTTTTTTATTTTTTCAGTTAAACAATTATTTAAGTGATTAAACATTGTTTTAATTTTTTCACAAGTCAGGAAATATTATAAATTAGATTCTAATTTATAACATTTCCATCTGCTGGCCACTAGAGGGAGCAGTTCCCAAAATTGCAGCATGGTTAATGTGGTAAAGCAACCTCATTGATTTATGCTGCAAATTTGGGTTGGACACACTCTCTCTAGTGTCCTCACACAATCCCCCCTCCCTTCTTATGGCTAATGCCAGGAGAAGGAGGGGGTTTGAATCTTCAAACCTCCTACACGGTGTGCTGCCATTTTCTGAGCGACTGCACGGTGTAGGAGGATTAGATACAGTGCTCAGCAGACAGTATCACACGAACATAATACACACATCACATACACAAACATAAATTACCTGCTCCTGCCGCCGCTGCTGCCTCCGCTCCTATTCCTTGAACATATGGCCGGAAGCCGCGGCCGGAAGTCGTCATCTTACTGTCCGGCAGCAGCTTCTGGTCCACATGAAAATGGCGCCGGATTTTGCTCTGCGAGCTAATTTCTTTTTCTTTAAACTTGCATTACTACAACTTGTGAGATCTGACACTTTCATGTGACAACTCCCTTAGACGTCAATGGAAATTGACACTGTTGCAGAACATTTTCATTGACTTCTACAGGGAGAAAAGGTAAGTCTGAATGACAGGAAAGCTGCGTCATGTAACTCGAGTTTGGTGAGGCGTGTGCCCCAAGTTCTGGGTATTAGGGGGGTGCCACTTCTCTGCCCAGATCACTCTTGTAAGGAATTGTTAGCCAAGCGATTTTCTAACATATTGTGAAACGTCAATGCAAATTTTCTGCATTATTATTGTTTACTTTGCTTGGGAAATAAGATTTTGATGGGGTCATCTGTTTCTACACGGACAGGAAGCTGGGATGTCGGAACTCCACGTATATGTATTGGTTACATCTTATTAATTTACTACAGATCAGCCTCGGCGTTGCCATGACGGCTACAAACAATACAGTCTGGAAAGCAAGCGCTTGTTATCATTGACTGTCCCTACCTAAGCTGATTAAGAATTAACAAGAAAACGCTGCAGACCCGGCAGACTGAACTTAAAGCATCGATTCACCTACCGCCATATGGCGACAAGACGAAGACAAAATGTGGATAACTTTTCGCTTGTAATAATCGACGTCTCGGAGAGAACATGCCAGACGCTTTACGGACAACTACAGCAAATTTTTTTACAGAAAATTTGTTTATGTGCAATATAAAAAACGAACCCCGAAAAAAAACAAAAAAAAAAAACGGATAAAATGACTCTATATTACTTTTCCTTAAAGGGGTTTTCCACCTTCTAACACACGATAGGTCATCAGTACATGATCTGTGGGAGTCCGACACCCGGACACTGCACAGATCAGATGGTCCGGTGCACCGGACGTACATGCCGGAAGCACTTAGCTCCGGCCACAGAATAGTGGCCGAGCTGCAGTACTGCAGTATTCAAGTGAATAGGAGCGGACCTGCAGTTCTACAGCACGGCCGCTATGCTATGCACGGAGCTAACTGCTTCCGGCTCCGTACATAGCATTATGTGCCATAACACCCGGTCCCCGCAGGCCAACGGATCGGCTTAACAGTGCGTGGTCCGGGTGTCGGACCCGCACCGATGATATACTGATGACCTATCCGGTGGATAGGTCATTAGTTGTCAGAAGGTGGCAATTTCTAAATTTGGAGCCATTGTGACTTATTCTATTTAATTTTTTTACTTTATATGACTAGGATTGTTACGATACCAGAATTTGGACTTTCTGATGTGAGGCACGAGGTGAGATGAATTTTGAACCTCCACGTGCCTCATATGAATAGTAATTAACCCCATCATGTTCCTCAGTCATAATGGACAACATTGGGTTAATGTGTGAGGTACATGATGGGGTTAATTAGTATAAGGCCAGATTCACATGAGTGTGTGCGTTTTGCCCGCGCAAAAGATACATAACAGCTCCGTGTGTCAGCAGCGTATGATGCACGGCTGCATGATTTTCGCGCAGCCGCCATCATTATGACACTCTGTATGTTTGTAGCACGTGGTGCTTTTCTGTTTTCATTCATAGTTTTTACTGCTGTTGCGCGAATCACGCGCTGCACACGGAAGTGCTTCCGTGTGCTGCGCGTGATTTTCACGCACCCATTGACTTCAATGGGTGCGTGATGCGCGAGAAATGCACAAATAACGGACATGTCGTGAGTTTTACGCAGCGGACACACGGACACACGCTGCATGAAACTCACCGACTGTCTGAACGGCCCCATAGACTAACAGAGGTCCGTGGGAGGCGCGTGACAATAACGCGCATTGCACGGACGTATATCACGTTCATCTGAATAAGCCCTTAATGTGAGGCACATGGAGGTTCAAATTTCATAATACCTCATGCCTCACATTAATAAAAGGGAAAGAAAGCTTTTTTTTTAAATTTTTTATAACTGCACAAACATTATAAATGACACTATAAATTTGTTATTACGGTCGCGCCGATACCGAATGTGTATATTTTATGTATTGAGACTTTTATTGGCATATATCTATACATGGATAGTACATGGGCAGTTGTTAGGACATACCCAAGTATGACCTAACAACAGGAAATATGGTCAGACAGCCCTGGGGTCCTTCAATGGACCCTGGGCTGTCTGCCCATATATGGTATGTCTCTCGATCACCTAACGGATTCCTTGCAATCCAAAGCGCATCCCCCCTTCTCATCTTCCCCTTAATGCTGCGGTCAGCTTTGATCACAGCATTCAAGGGAAAAGCGGTGGAGACGAGAGGTTTCTCTGATCTCTGCCATTAGAGCGGGGCTGCGGCACTCCTGACAAGTGTGCGCACGCGTTCAGCATGAGGGGATTCGGCAGGCGCTGCACTAATGGGCGGCGGCACAGGCACTGAAAACAGAACATGTGGATGTTTTGTAGTGCGCCCACCATGTTCTGTCTTCAGTGCCGGCGCTCATTAGTGCAGCGCCGGCCGTATCACCTCATGCTGACCGCGCTCGCACTTGTCAGGATCGGGGCAATGGCTGTATTACACGTGTATTACACAGCTGCAGCCCCGCTCTCACTACATTCATGTGCTACAATATGAATAGTATCGAAATACATGAATTAACGGTATTGAACCGTTTAAGGGTGTAAGGCACCAAAATAGTATCGATATTTCGATGCATCGTGCAACCCTATATATGACCATATTACGGCTCCATCTATGACATTCATATAAAAGATCCAGGGAAGGGATTGGATCCGGTCCTGTGAGATAAGGAAAACCTCTCTCAATAAAAAAGCTTTCAAAAAGGCTTTGCGGATCTTATAGGATGGGATCCGATCTCTTAACTGGATCTATATACGACCATGTGCACGGAACCGGAGGGCCATTATGTGCTCAGAGCAACAGTCGTGACAATTAGCTAAAACTACATAAGGATTAATCAATTCCGCACCCTCCAACATACTGTAATAAATACGGACCATCCCCCTCCCTCCACAACGTAACAGCCGATTCTTCGTATAGGCCCCTTTATGAGTGTCCCCACAATGCTCCGATTACAGAAAGACCGTGGAAGGAATTTATTAATACTGGCATTTTATACGATTTAAACTACATAGGTGTTAAATGCGCCAAATTTATTAAAGGGCGCACAACTCTTTATTCCTTTGGCACATCTTGGACCGTCCTAAACACCTGAAATTTAAATCTACGAGCAGCCATAGATTTGAAATATAATTGACAACATTTTTCTGGTGTACTTAATAAATATGCCTGTCATTTGGCCCCGCCCCCTTATTCTAACCACGCCCATGCGAGAATATTTTCAGATTTTAGCACAAAAATGTGTGCGTGGAAATTTGTGATTTTTTTATCTCACGAAAAGCCGATAATATATTCCTTCCTCTGAAGCCATTTTGCCAAGGAGAGCGCTCCCGTAATAAAGACAATCACAGCGCTCCCATAATAAAGACAGTCACAGCGCTCCCATAATAAAGACAGTCACAGCGCTCCCATAATAAAGACAGTCACAGCGCTCCCATAATAAAGACAGTCACAGCGCTCCCATAATAAAGACAGTCACAGCGCTCCCATAATAAAGACAGTCACAGCGCTCCCATAATAAAGACAGTCACAGCGCTCCCGTAATAAAGACAGTCACAGCGCTCCCATAATAAAGACAGTGACAGTGCTCCCATAATAAATACTGGGTAGAGCACCTGCTGTTAGGCTCTTCCTTAGCCCTATTAAAAGAATGTGGCAGCGCTTGAAGGGGTTCTCTGATTTTGACAATCCCTACTTGTTAGAAGGTTCCTTGACAATAAGCTGATCACAAAGTGTCCCACTTCTGGGACCTTCAGCAATCACCTGTAAACGGTGGGGAAACCTGGCAGTAAGTGTTACATTTCTCTGCAGCACCACCACAGGGGAAATGAAGCATTACACAGTCTCCATTCATATCAATGGATTGTCTGTGTCAGGCTGGGTTCACACAAACTATTTTCAGGCGTAAACGAGGTGTATTATGCCTCGATTTACGCTTGAAAATACGGCTCCAATACGTCGGCAAACATCTGCCCATCCATTTGAATGGGTTTGCCGACGTACTGTGCCGACGACCTGTCAGCTGTCAAACGACGACGCGTAAAATGACGGCCTCGTCAAAAAAGTGCAGGACACTTCTTTGGACGTAATTTGAGCCGTTTTTCATTGAATTCAATGAAGAACAGCTCTAAATTACGGACGTCAATGACGCCTCGCAAAATGCGAGGACGAGCAATTACGTATGAAATTACGGAGCTGGTTTCTCCTGAAAACAGCTCCGTAATTTCAGACGCAAATACAGTTTACGTGTGCACATACCCTAATACAGGACAGGATAGGACAGGACAGATTCTCCAGAGAGAGAGAGAGACTCTCTTTGTATCCACTAATCATTCTGACCAAGAGATGACGATCCTGAACAGGGGACCTACTTCAATAACCCCAGAATACCCCAATAGGGTGTATGAAGATGGTTTTTCGAAACAGGACAACCCCTTTAAAGGAGGAGAGCCCTGTCAGTGAGCAGCTAAAAGTACGCAATGTATCTGACCTAGAACCCGCAGGCAAAACTGCTGGAAAAAAATGCACCAAACAAGTAACAAAAAAAAAAAGCTATTCCGCAGAATAAAATTTCAATTTGCAGATTTTTTTCTGCATCGTGGGCATGAGATACGTTAAAAGCTCATCCGCTTTGCTGCTACTGTAAATGCTGCGGAATTTCCACTCAGAATTCCGTTGTGGAAATTGTAACGCTCAATTTTTAAATTTAAGAATGTATTTCCAGGACTAATAACAGAGGGAAAGCACAATACAAAGTTCTAAGAAAACTTGCACCGGAATTGTTATTATATAGGGAATATAAGAATTTACTATAACAGACGTGACATGAGATCGGAGTTGTTCTCTTTAAGTAACCAATGTATTTAATGGTAATAATATCCCTAATGGACAACCCAAGGTATGTAGAACGAGCGAACCAAACTGGAGGGGAGCAAGAAAACAAAGACATGGAAAAATCCGCAGATATAATTAGTGTTAATTTGTGCCTCGATCACACAATCCTCCTCACAGGCACTTCAACATAAAATCAATTGATACATCGGCCTATTGAGCCCTTAATTGTGCTGAAGATGGAATTTCAAGAGTTTGTAAAAGAAACTATCATCATCCGCAGGAAGCATTGTGAAGAGAAAGCTCTTACCCGAGATGAATAATTTATGTGGCATCTAAACTAAAACGCCAGGTGACTAGTGCAAAAGCAGAAGAAAAACAGAAAATGCAAAAAGGTAACACAAATATAGTCAACAAGAAGCAAACACAAACATACGCCACTCAATGGCCAGAAAAGAGCAGCGGACAAGTGACCGGCAATGTCCTGCATGTTTTATCCCCCCCCCCCCCCCCCCAAAATAAAAAAAATATGCCAATGTATGTCTATAATAAGAAATAATAGATTATTTGTAAAATAACCCAAAAATGAATAAATCAGATGTCTGTTCACATGAGGCTATTCGCTGTTGCACCTCTTGGGCACTACTATGGCCAAGCTCCTGTATCATGGCCTACCTGAGGATCTTCTGGATCTCTGGTGGATCAACTTCGATCCACCATTTAAAACGATCCCCAGTCAACAACCCTAACTTTCCACCACCCCGATCCCTGGTGTGAGAAGATATATTAAAAAAAACAGTAGAAAATCCAAATTTATAATAGTATGGAGGACAATTATAAAGGGACGTATCAGCAGAGACTGACATTATTTAAATTATAAACTTATTTTCCTAAAAATCAATGCTTTTTTTTTTTTTTGCTATTCACACAAGAAAAAAAATCAGCTTGATATATTATAAATTTTCACACTGGCCACTACAACAGTCACAATAGGCGGACACCTTCTGTTTTCTACAGATCACTGGTAAGCTTTACTGTATAGATGGGGACAGGATGAGCAGAGGCATCTCATTACCAGTTAATACTAGATCTATTGTACTGCTGGAGGCTTAGATAAGAAAGTATAGTAGCACTATACATACAGATTAGACTCTGTATACAGCTCCCCTGTAACTCCCTGGCCTCTGGGGGCTGTGTTCTATCCATTTCTAAAGAGTGTAATAGTCTATGTCATTTGTCTTTCAATTGACCTCACACACACACGACGGGTGTGTCTCCAATATGGCTGTACCCAGGGAAGTTTTTAAAAATAAAATAGCTACAACATTTTTTTTTTTTTTTTTAAAGTACAAACACATTAGTTGTCTTCTATAGACTGAAAACTAATTAATGAAACTAAAATATTTTAGACAGTCCCTTTAAATTCAGATATCAGTCTCTTACTTTGGACAGTACTCTATGAGATGCTGCAATGTAGGGAGATCTCCTTTGGCCGCTGCGTAGTGTACAGGGAGTGCTCCGGTGTCTGTCGTTACCATCGCATCATTAGTTCCAAATCGTAATAACCAACCAATTATTTCATGGTGTCCAAACCTGGCTGCTAAGTGTAGAATAGTGGCACCAGAATTATCTTTGTCCTGGAAGATAGAAAAAAAAATAATAATTATTATTGAATACACACCAGGTCCAGTATATATTTATACGTGTATTCACAAAGACTTATGCGTTACCAAAAAAACTGAAGCTTAAAAAGGGGGTTATCCGACTTCTTGCTTATTTTTTTAGAAACAGCTGCAAATGACCTTAACAAAAAAACAATCAGTACTCACCTATTCCTAAAACCCGAGCGATCCAGCACTGACGCGCCGGCGGTCCTCCCGGTGTTTGTTTACATGCAGCCATCATGTGACTACTGCAGCCAATCAGAGGCTTCTGTGGTCACGTGCCTTATACCTGGCATAAACACTCAGTAGTGTGCGCCATAATGTCAGGACTATGACACATGATCACTGAGGCCTCTGATTTGCTGCAGCATTCATGTGATGGCCGCATGCAAACCAACATCGGGAAGACTGTCGGAGCATCAGCGCTGCATCGCCGGGGGGGGGGGGGGGGGAATAGGCGAGCACGGCCTCTTTTTCTTTTGGGACATTTGCAGCAGTTTCTAAAAAGAAAAGTATAATAAGTAAGATACCCCTTTAATTGATTTGAAGCATTTTCCTAATGTACTTCATACAGCTACGGAGCTTTGTTTCTTTAGTACAGCGCATACTTGCTCTGTTCCCCCTACATAGAAATCTTAGTTTGTTACTACTAGTCTGTTTCTACCACTAGGGGGCACTGTATGTGGCTCTTATATAGGATAATAGGAGCTGTACACATTTGTATACAGATCGGCCCCCTAGTGGCTGCGGCAAAAAGTTTAGATTTGTACATGTATGGGTGTGGGAAATATATAATCTTGCATTGCATGGGAAAAGGTGGAAGTGGAGATGCACGTCATAATCTGCGATAAAACCATGATGTGCGGAGACAGCCTGACTTAACAGTGAGTGCCTAATGGTTGCGTACTCCAAGGCCCTGTGGCGTGTAGCCCTTAGTATTCACGTACTGAATAGCACTGGTGTAAATAACACAGCCCAATCACGAAGACAGCAAATATAGCTGCCCTGTTCCTAAACTCAGTGCAGGAAGAAAAAAAAAGAAGAATAGAGCAGCTCTCATGTGACAGCCGCTCTCTTCTTTGTGATTTGTGAAGAGAGCAGTGTGATCAAATTGTGAGAGGATATGGATGCTGTAGTCTAAACAGCTACCTCTCCCCCTTGCACTAACTGCAAATGCAGCTCTCCTCCATTTCTGCCTGGGAACTCCACAAAAATTTATCTGACACCCGTTTTAGTGCAAATTTTCACAAACTGAGCCCCTTATTTTGTGTTTCGGCTTGCTGGACATTGCTGAACATCATGGACACCCACGATATTACACCTGGTTAGCCTCCTAATGGGCTTCATGTATGAATACCAGAGCAAACAAGAACTGTAGCTGTTGCCCATAGCAACCAATCAGAATTCAGCATTTATTTTTTTCCCAGCAGGTGTGAAAATGAAAGCAGTGATCGGATTGGTTGCTATGGCAATGCTACCAGTTCTTGGTTGCGCAGGTTTTCATACATGAGGTCCATTGAGTAAATAAATGTTATAAAACTTTTCATCCCATAAAGATCTTCCTATAGAGCGACGCGGTGGAGAACCTTTTAATTTGCCACCGCATCTTTTTCCGCCGAGCTGTCCTGCCGGCTAATCCTCTGTCTCTCTCGCACACCATCGTTTTTTTTTACACAAATTACCTGTAATGCTTTTAAGCTATAAGCACATCACATGATTTCACCATCCATCCGACATTGCGAAAGCCGATTAACTGCTCATTTACATTCATTGCGTGGTGTCTCACAATCCGGTACACTTCCTCCAGCGCGCGGCTCCACTACAGGGCAATACTCATCCTATTATTCAACATGGGGCTGAAGGGTTAAATTGTCTATCGCTGGTGACTGGACTTTCCCACACTTTAGTAATAGAAACTTATATTCGCTCCAGTGATGATGTTATTATTTATACCTGCTGATCGACACTTATAATGGTTCAGTCAGTGAAGATTCTTGAGGTATTCTCTTCTGTCAAGTTTAACAATTCTGTTTCTGGATAAGCTGTGTGAAAACCAATATGGCTGCCACAGAGGTTCTTACTCCTGAACTGCATACAGTTATATTATACTCTATACACCGAACACTACAACCCCCAACATGACCTGACCACTGGATATGATCATAATACAATTCTATTATACTCCATACATAGAATTGTGCTATAGTTATGTCCAGTGGTCATGTTGGGAGTTTTAGTGTTCTATTATACCCTACACATAGAACACTACTACCCCCAACATGACCCGACCACTGGACATGACATACAGATGTAGCCATCTTCATCTTGACTTTTAACGCATTAAGTACACCGTGACAAAACTTGAAACTTGACTTTTTTTTTTAATGGCTTTTGTTGTGCGATATCACGCCGCAGCACGTTATTAGTCTAGATAAACTTGGCTACATCCATAATACAATTCTATTATACATAGAACACTGCAACCCCCAACATGACCGACCACTGGCCATGACTGTAATACAATTCTATTATACCCTACACATAGAACACTACAACCCCCAACATGACATGACATAATACAATTCTATTATACTCTTTACATAGAACACTACAACCCCCAACATGACCCAAATATTGGAGCAATAATTGTGAAAGAGATCAGAAGCACAAGGTCGCAGGTTCATCATATGGAGGAGTAATAGAAGTCGGGTTATATAATGAATGGTGAGGGGACACATCCGGTATTTGGGTATTACAGACATCTTTAACCTCAGTAACGTACATCACACTCTCTGCTAGAATGACAGCAGCCTCTGACCAGGTGCAGTAACATGACGCCAGCAACGCAGGGTTAATATCACTACCATTCAGATGGGTTACTATAACAAGCCGGCAGCGTACATGTAGGGGTCATGTATAGGAGTTACCACATCCATCTCTTCTAGGCCCGGTTACAACTAACCTTTATTGAACCCTACTCTCCCCAGTGGCGGACACAGACTGCAAAAGGCCCCTGTGCAGATAATGTGCCAGGGCCCCCCCGCCCCCCCCCCCCCCCAATACCGACAAAGTTACCTAAACATATATATGCATATAAAAATAAACCTTACTAATAAAAATTATGAAGGAAGATTTATATTGTACATTTTATTACCAGTTTAGAACACAAGTAACACATTTTTTTCCGGGTTAAATTCTTATCTAAACTAAGTCCCTAAATGTGGGCAAAGAAAATGAAAAACCTATACTCACCTCCTCCGGCGCCTCCGTTCCCCCTCCACAGCCCCTATCCCTTTCTGTGTTTACAAAGCTGCTGTGGTGACGCGCGGTCGATGGCACATGACCGCTGCAGCCAATCAATGCCCTCAACAGCGATTTGCTGTGGAACTACTGTCCTCAGCAGCACACCAATGAGGATATCTACAGAGGGGGCTGTATGGCGCTATCTACAAAGGGGGCTGTATGGCGTTATCTACAGGGGGGACTGTATGGCGCTATCTACAGGGGGGGCTGTATGGCGCTATCTACAGGGGAGGCTGTATGGCGCTATCTACAGGGGGGACTGTATGGCGTTATCTACAGGGGGGACTGTATGGCGTTATCTACAGGGGGAGGGCTGTATGGCGTTATCTACAGGGGGGCTGTATGATGTTATCCACAGGGGGGGACTGTATGGCGTTATCTACAGGGGGGACTGTATGGCGTTATCTACAGGGGGGACTGTATGGCGTTATCTACAGGGGGGACTGTATGGCGTTATCTACAGGGGGGACTGTATGGCGTTATCTACAGGGGGGACTGTATGGCGTTATCTACAGGGGGGTCTGTATGGCGTTATCTACAGGGGGGACTGTATGGCGTTATCTACAGGGGGGACTGTATGGCGTTATCTACAGGGGGGACTGTATGGCGTTATCTACAGGGGGGGTTGTATGGCGTTATCTACAGGGGGGCTGTATGGCGTTATCTACAGGGGGGCTGTATGACGTTATCTACAGGGGGGCTGTATGGCGTTATCTACAGGGGGGACTGTACGGTGTTATCTACAGGGGGGGGGGGTCTGTATAGCTTTCCCTACAGGGGGGTCTGTATGGCGTTATCTACAGGGGGTCTGTATGGGGTTCCCTACAGGGGGGGTCTGTAGGGAACGCCATACAGCCCCCCTGTAGGGAACTCCATACAGCCCCCCCCCCTGTAGGGACCGCCATACAGCCCCCCTGTAGGGAACGCCATACAGCCCCCCCTGTAGATAACGCCATACAGCCCCCTGTAGATAGCGCCATACAGTCCCCCCTGTAGATAGCGCCATACAGTCCCCCCTGTAGATAGCGCCATACAGTCCCCCCTGTAGATAGCGCCATACAGTCCCCCCTGTAGATAGCGCCATACAGTCCCCCCTGTAGATAGCGCAATACAGTCCCCCCTGTAGATGTCTGTATGGCTTTCCCTACAGGGGGGTCTGTATGGCGTTATCTACAGGGTGTCTGTATGGCGTTCCCTACAGGGGGGTCTGTAGGGAATGCCATACAGCCGCCCCTGTAGGGAACTCCATACAGCCCCCCCCTGTAGGGACCGCCATACAGCCCCCCTGTAGGGAACGCCATACAGTCCCCCCTGTAGGGAACGCCATACAGCCCCCCCTGTAGGGACCACCATACAGCCCCCCTGTAGGGAACGCTATACAGCCCCCCCTGTAGGGAACGCCATACAGCCCCAACCCCCCCAAAAAATGCGACCTACAGTGTGAAAAGACAAAAGACATGTATCCCCTCTCCTCAGGATATACACAGGACAGGGGATACATGTGTGATCGCTGGCAGCGATAGGGAGAACGGGGGACTGAAAGTCCCCTGAAGTTCTCCATGACTAACCTCTGACTTCCGGCGTCTGTGTCGGCAGCTCAAGAAAAATGAAAGGAGCGCTGGTCACGCATGCGCACAAGCGCGACCGGCGCTCCATTAATTTCTACGGAGCTGCCGACACAGACCCCGGAAGTCCGAGGTTTGTGATGGAGAACTTCAGGGGACTTTCAGTCCCCCGTTCTCCCTATCAATGCCAGCGATCACACATGTATCCCCTGTCCTGTGTATATCCTGTGGAGAGGGGATACATGTCCTGTGGAGATCCTGTGGAGAGGGGATACATGTCTTATGTTTAATGGCAGAGCGGGGAGATACCTCCCTGCTCTGCCGTAGTGTTCAGTGGTGTTGCGCTGTAGCAGCCATAGCGGCAGCTAGCGGAGCCTCCGGCCATGGTGGGGGCCCGTGCCGGCGGGCGACACGGGCCCCCTCATGCCGCGGGCCCCGTAGCAGCCGCTACGGCTGCTATAGCGGTAGTTACGCCACTATGTTAGGGGGAGTTCACACTGAGTTTTTTTACGCGAAAACCATGGCAAAAAACGTCAGAAAGTGCCTCCTATTGAAAACCATAAAAAACGCCTGCGGGAAAAAGAAGCGTTAGGCTATGTTCACACAGAGTATTTTGCAGGAGGAATATCTGCCTCAAAGTTCCGTTTGGAAGTTTGAGGCAGATTTTCCTCTGCCTGCACGCCGATTCTTGCGGCGTTTTTGGCCCGCGGCCATTGACCGCTGCGGGCATAAAACACCGCGAAATACGCTTTCTCTGCCTCCCATTGAAGTCAATGGGAGGTCAGAGGTGTAAACACCCGAAGATAGGGCATGTCACTTCTTTTTCCCGCGAGGCAGTTTTACTGCTCGCGGGAAAAAGACGCCGACGCCTCCCATTGAAATCAATGGGAGGCATTTTCTGTCAGTTTTTGACGAGTTTTGCGACGCGGTTTCCGCATCAAAAAACTCGTCAAAATACTCAGTGTAAACATAGCCTAATGCCCTTTCTTCGGACGTTTCTGTCTCCAACTTCCCATTGACAACAATGGCAGGCAGAAAATGCATTTTTTGCTGCGTTTTTCTGCCCACGGCCCGAAGGCCGAAAAACGTCACCAAAAAACGCAACAAAAACGCGGGAAGTGTTCAAAATATGCCTCAAAATTCCGGAAGGAATTATGAGGCAGATTTTTCTACCTAAAAACTTTTCCCTTCTCAAATGAACTTTTTTATTTGATGTACATCATGTACCTGTCCTCTGCAGTCTGCACGTCCTCCGCCCGTCCTATGGGATGCTAGTACTCCGGCAGTCCTGACTTTACTCCGGCAGTCCTTGGCTCCTGACTGTACTGTCCTCCGCCCTAAGTCTCGCGTCGGTCGTTTAGCTCCGCCCCCTGTCCTCTCCCCTGCCTGAGCGCTCCTCCTACCATGTCCTCTTCCACTGTGTGTGGGAGGACTATCAGTGGAGTGCACAGTGTGCAGTGAATATCACCGTGCCCCCGGACACCCCCCCCCCCCCCGTGGCTGTCACCGGGCCCCCCCCCCGGATGCCTAGTGTAATGTTAGTGACTCGTGATGTTCGTGACTCGTGATGCTACTACTAGGCATGAGGGGGCCCGTGCCTCCAGGCCTGGCAGTGGCATATAATGTAATGTGCCTGACTGTCAGGGCGACACGGGCCCCCCCATGCCCCGGGCCCCGTAGCAGCTGCTACTGCTGCTACTGTGGTAGTTACGCCACTGGCTCGCAGCTACTGTCCACGGGCCTCTGTCTCAGTCCTCAGCATCGCGCAGCTGAGAACTGAGTCGGCCAGCAGAGGAACGGGCCCCCTTCCCACGCGGGGCCCTTGTGCAGCTGCACCGGCTGCACATGCGGTATGTCCGCCCCTGACTCTCCCTTTAAAAAGTAAAGCACTTAGTTTGCACAAAGATCTATGGTTGCTGGCAGGGCCGGCCTTAGGGGTGTGCGACCTGTGCCATTGCACAGGGCGCATCACTCCAGCAGGTGGAAGGGGGCGCTGTGCTGGCTCCCTTCCCCTGTTTCAGAAGCTTCTTCACTTAGCGTTGCTCCCGGTGTAGCAGCCATAGCGGCGTCACCGTGCTAGCGGCGACAGTGCCGCCCGTCGGGATGGGCCCCCAGGATGGCCGGCGGAGGTATCTCCCTGCTCTGCTATCTACTAGTGTCACTGTAGCTCCCTGAAGGAGCGGAATCCCCCCGGTGGCTTGGGATGCCGCTCCTAGACGGAGCTCTTGATATGTCTGTCCATATATGGACAGTGACATAAGGGGCAACTCCTGAAGCGGAATCCCCAGCCACAGCATTGCCGACTCTGTGATTGGGGATTCCACTCTAGGAGAAGCCAATGATGTCACGGTCTATAAATGGACACAGACGACAGGGGCTTCCCCTGGAGTGGAATCCCCAGTCACAGCATCGGCAACGCTGTGGATGGGGATTCCGCTTCAGGAGTTGCACTTTATGTCACTGTCCATATATGGACAGAAACATCCGGCGGAGCACTCCAGGAGCAGAATCCCCGGCCACAGGGGGATTCTGCTTCTTCCGGGAGCTTCAGTGGCGTTATCTACAGGAAGGACGGGGGTGCTATCTACAAGGGTGCTGTAGGCTGTGTGGCACTATCTACAAGTGGGCCTCTGTGTCACTACCTACCAGGGGGCTTCTGTGGCACTACCTACCAGGGGGCTTCTGTGGCACTACCTACCAGGGGGAATCTGAGTGGCGGGCTGATGGTCATTTTACTGTGAGTGGCGGGCTGATGGTCACTGTACTGTGAGTGGCGGGCTGATGGTCACTGTACTGTGAGTGGCGGGCTGATGGTCACTGTACTGTGAGTGGCGGGCTGATGGTCACTGTACTGTGAGTGGCGGGCTGATGGTCACTGTACTGTGAGTGGCGGGCTGATGGTCACTTTACTGTGAGTGGCGGGCTGATGGTCACTTTACTGTGAGTGGCGGGCTGATTGTCATTTTACTGTGAGTGGGGGGCTGATTGTCATTTTACTGTGAGTGGGGGGCTGATTGTCATTTTACTGTGAGTGGGGGGCTGATTGTCATTTTACTGTGAGTGGAGGGGCTGATTGTCATTTTACTGTGAGTGGGGGGCTGATTGTCATTTTACTGTGAGTGGGGGGCTGATTGTCATTTTACTGTGAGTGTTCAAGTGGTTTCCCCCTCTGACCTCCAATTTAAATTAATAGGAGGCGCTCGTTTGGAGCTTTTTTTCCTGCGTCTTTTGCATTCGCTTCAACGGGTTAAAAAAAAAAAAAAAAAAAAGTCAAAACAATGCTGTCAATTCAAACTCTGCTTCAAAATTCCTGAAGGGATTTTGAGGCAGATTTTTTTTTTGCCTTACAAAAAACGCAGTGTGAACATACCCTAAGGGTATGTTCACACAACAGCGTCCGTAACGGCTGAAATTACGGGGATGTTTTCAGGAGGAAACATCCCCGTAATTTCAGCCGTAACGGCATGTGCAGGCGCTTGAACGCCGCGCCCATTACGGACGTAATTGGCGCTGCTATTCATTGGAGTCAATGAATAACGGCTCCAATTACGGCCAAAGAAGTGACAGGTCACTTCTTTGACGCGGGCGTCTATTTACGCGCCGTCATTTGACAGCGTGTTTGTCAACGCTATTGAGGCGCTATTTTCGGACGTAATTCGGGGCAAAAACGCCCGAATTACGTCCGTAATTAGTGCGTGTGAACATACCCTAAGAGTGTAGTGCTTGTTTTTAGGTGTTTTCTGTGTTTTTTTTAAACAATTTTTGGTAGGGGTGCCCTGAGGAAGTTTCGTTTTTTCAGTGGTGCCTCGAGTCTGAAAAAGTTGGGAAACTCTGTACTAGGCTACAGGATCACGCCGGCCAACGCAACAATCCCGTAGTGGAGCAGCCCAGTTCGTGTTGGGAATCTACACGTAGACCCACAAAAATAGGCCTATGCAGCTTCCATTGGTCTTGTGGAGGGAGGGGGCAGTAATTCAGGTTGACCCCCCCCCCCCCACCCGCCTTCCTCATTTGCAGAACTCTCCCTCTCTAGAGATCCCACAACATTAGCAAGCAAGGGAGGAGAAGCCCCCGAATGTTGCCACACTCGGCCACCAGGGACTGGAATGAGGAGGCCAACAAGAGCTCGGGCCCTTCTGTCACTGCCAATGTGGGTGGTAGCATTAACCGGATTTTCTATGGGACCTGGCTGGGAACACAGCTTTTTCTATAATGAAGTCCTAGAGATGCCACAGCTTAGATGTAGCCTCATCTCAGCTACTGACCGTAGCTCCTGTCTTATTACCCATGCCCGCTTTTTTTTTTTTTTAATTCTGTTGTGATTGCCCAATCTTATGTTTATGCCACGGGGTAACATGAAGCTCCTGGGCCCCAATGCAAATTCTGTAACAGGCCCCCACCAACCATGTGCCATTGATAATACTGGTGTCTTCAAATATGGCAGAGGGTCCTTTCTACACCCTCAGCCACCAGGGGGGAAGCTACTAACTCTGCACCCCCTGTATCTACACCCCTGATCTATGTCAAGAAAAGCTGGAGAAAAAAAACCTGAAGGCAAAGTGACCTAGAGGAACACGGAGAACGTTATTAATAGCCAAAAGCCTAATGTGAAATTAAAGACATCTCTATCTCTAGGTTGGCCTGACAAGCCACGTGTATTTGTCTAGATGATACACATATTATATGACAATGATTAGGATTTTTAAGTGTTACATTCACACTGTGGTCTTGCTCCGGTCATACTGCTTTTTCTTGGGTTTTTTTTAACAAATATTGGTGAAAAATCGCATGCAATTGTAGATTTACATGTGATATTGGTATTACCGTTTCCCACAGAGGCCTCTCTAGGACCCTTTCTTTTATAACTGCTTTTCTTTTTTTTTTTTTAAAGATGGCTTTCTTACAGAAACAGCGCCACACCTGTCCATGGGTTGTTTCTGGTATTGCATTCCAGCAAGTATGGTTTTTTTTCCCGTACAACCCCTTTATTAACAATTATTTTGCTGTGAATTTTTTGGATGCGCTAGTGGCTGCCTACAGTATGAACTTGGCCTAAATATGAGCACCACTGGTCATAACTTAAATGAGATGAGACACACAGTATAGGGAAAAACATCTATCTTAACATGCCACAAAAGAAAATTATGCAACGATGTCACAATGCGCCCTATTTCTTATATTTATTATTGTATTGCGCAATTTGTAAGACATCTTAATTATTTCTATAAAAAAAAAGTGCATGGTTTCGTGCAGTTGCACGCGACCAGGTACCTCTCGGGCTGTTTTTCAGGGCATCCGAGCGGCACCTGATAGTTTTCACAGAGCCATTCACTTTAGCCGAAATTCACACGAACGTGTGCGTTTTGCGCACGCAAAAAACTCGGCGTTTTTTGCGCATTGCCGTTCCGTGTGTCATAAGTGTTTGGTGCGTGGCTGCGTGATTTTCACGCATATGCCATCCTAACGACACGCGGTTTTGAGGTTTAGAAAAAGAAATGGAGGTGGTCTTATTTTCCCCTTCATTTCTTGACCTATTGTTGCGTGAAAAACACGGAATGTCTGAATGGCCCCATTGCCTTACATTAGGCACGGACGTGAAACACGTTCGTGTAAATAAGGCCTTAGCGGATGAATCGGGACCATGAAAACTGACCCGATTCTCCAATCGGTGGAAAGATAGGACATGTCCTATCTTTCCACGGATCACTGACTGGAGCCGGCCGGCACACAACGGTCGTGTGTATAAGGCCTTATTTACAGGAGCGTGTGCGTATTGCGTGCGAAAAAAAACAATGCATTTTGCGCGCGTAGCAGTTCCATGTGTCATTAGTATGTGCTGCGTGATTTTCACGCATATGGCATTGTTATGACACTGTTTTTATGTTTTATTCATTTATTTTACAATTGTAGCGCGACTCACTCGTGGCACACGGAAGGGCTTCCGTGTGCCGTGCACAATTTTCACGCACCCATTGACTTCAATGGGTGCGTGATGCGCAAAAAACGGCCAAGTATAGGGCATGTCGTGAGTTTTACGCTGAGTGAAAATCACGGACAGTCTGAACGTCCCCATTGCCTAAAATAGGTCCGTGCGACACGCGTGATTTTCACGCACATATCACAGACGTAAAATACGTTCGTGTGAATAAGGCCTTAGGAAGCACTGAAGAATGTTCCAAACTTCTTGACGCTCACGCCACCCTTCCTTCTGGTCGCCGAGTGAGTACTAGTCATGATAGATATCCCTATTGGCTGTTAGACGTCTATAAATCACAAGGGCGGCTTCAGATTCTTCAGTTATTGTGTCGTCTCTAGAGGGGTCTTCTGACCTAATATTCACTACAATACCTCTCATTCTGCAATTCTCATGATTTTATAGTCGCCAAACTATGAGGATGTGTCCAGTGTTTGTTTAAAGTTATTTAAAACGGCTTTGCCCAATCGGACTCTTATTGCCAGAGCCACCACCAGGCAAGCTTGGGTAGATGCCAGGGTCCAATGGGCCTTGGGCGTCCAAGGGTATCTGGGTAAACATGCTCTGGTGGGATAGACAGCCCATTATAACTCACTCACCAAAGGACCCACATACCCAGGTGATACTTACAGCATGTGTATAAAATATGTTATAAGCAGAGGCGTAATCTGAAGCCCCCTTGGCCCCAATGCAAAAATATGTAACAAGGTACTCCACCTACCATGTGTTATACTGGTGTTTTGTTATGTGGCAGACAGGCCCCTTCAAGCACCAGAGCCCGGGTATAACTGCTACCTGTCACATGCGTGTACATGAGGAATAACACTATTTTTGGCCATTATATGACTTGTGTGTAGCATTATTTTGCAGTTTTCTCCTCTGCAGCCTCGATCTCTAATTCCCATTTTTGTCAAAACTAATGGGTGTTGTCTAACTGCTATCATGTATTCTATACACAGCACAGATAGAAGAGGAGAATCCTGCTCTCCTATCTGTATCTACTTTATATATAGAAGCAGGAACATGGAGGAGATTATACAGCAGTACAGAGCAGTGTAGCTGAGAATCCAGCACTGCGGGAACAGAAATCTCACATCATTGTGTTTCTCTCTGCTCCTGCATCTTTGTCCCTCTGCTCACCCTTCCCCATCCATAGACTTGCATGCAGCATGTGTTGCTCAGTCACACTCTCTCTGCTCCCTCCTCCCCTCTCCATAGACTTTTATGGACAGGCAGTGAAGTAAATGACAAATTTATTTTATATCAGATATACTATTAGATCTGCATAAGTTGTTTGAAAAGTGAAGCCCATGCACACGACCATAAAAATCGCCCGTAATTATGGGCCCATTCATTTCTATGGCCGACCGTCACCTTCTCGTATGTCTACGGGAGGGTGTCCGCGCCGTCGAAACCGGCCGAAAAAAATAGGACATGTCCAATTTTTTTATTTTACTGACCGTGCTCCTATACTTTATAATGGGAGCACGACCGTCTGTCCGCGGTTGGCCGTGCCCATAATTACGAGTTGTAATTACGGGCACGGTCGTGTGCACGAAGCCTTAGTGTCCATTTAAGTTTAAGTTGGACACAATGTATCCTCTTATAATTTATAACCAACAAAGTATCTTTATTCATACATATAAATTTTGTCATATCATTTTGTTATTTTAGGGGTTGTCTGGTTTTAGCAAATTAATGTTATTTTTTTATAATTATAATGAACATTAATTTGCTGAAACCGGACAATGCCTTTAGGTCGCTTTCAAGCATGTATCAGGCAATTGGAGCAAACACGATTTAAAAGTTCTTGTTGTGGAGTAAGGTCTCTTTCACACGAGCGTAATGGTAAACATCAGTAATACGGATCCGTAATGCGGACATATCATGGATGACATCACATCAGTATGTCCTCAGTATTGCATCAGGGTTACAGATCCGTACTACTGACGGGCTGTCTTCTACGGAGATAACTGAATGACATAAGACAGCCCCTTTGAAAAACAGATGCAATACGGACCAAATATGGATACATCTGTATCTTCATAATCTCCAATGTGCGTTTCCATCCGTAACACGGATGCAGTGGCCGATGATCATTAGGGCGGTTCGGGTGGCCACCCGGGGCCCAAAGGGGGCTGTGTGGAGCTATACCCAAGGGAGGGGGGCTGTGTGGCGCTATACCAAAGGAAGGGGGCTGTGTGGCGCTATATCCAAGGGAGGGGCGCTGTGTGGCGCTATATACAAGGGAAGGGCGCTGTGTGGCGCTATATACAAGGGAGGGGCGCTGTGTGGCACTATATAAAAGGGAGGGGCGCTGTGTGGCACTATATAAAAGGGAGGGGCGCTGTGTGGCACTATATACAAGAGGGGAAGGGCTGTGTGGCACAATCTTCTGGCGTTGTGTGCGCCCCCACCTACAGGATGGAATCTGAGAAGTCGTTTCTTGTGAGTCACTGGATTTATAGAGAATCTCTCACCTCTCCTGACATGTTTATTATAGGAAATCCTTGTATTTCACATAATGTCTTTGTGCAGTCCAGGACTGATCGACAAATGCGTGTTAGGCCCCATGCACACGAACGTAAAAACGCCCGTAATCACGCCCATAGACTTCTATTGGCCACGGGTACCTCCCCGTATGCTTACGGGAAGGTGCCCGGCCGTTGAAAAATATAGAACCTATTTCAGGTCATAATTACGGCACGGCTAGGCCCATAGAAGTCTATAGGGCTCCCGTAATTATGGGTGACTACGTGTGTGCACCCGTAATTACGGGAGCGTTGCTAGGCGACGTCAGTAAATAGTCACTGTCCAGGGTGCTGAAAGAGTTAAACGATAGGCAGTAACTCTTTCAGCACCCTGGACAGTGACTTCCGATACAAGATACATCAACGTGTACAAATAAATAGAAGTTCATACGTACCCAGAACTCCCTGCTTCTTCCTCCAGTCCGGCCTCCCGGGATGACGTTACAGCCCATGTGACCACTGCAGCCAATCACAGGCCAATCATATTCTGCAGCGGTCACATGGACTGCCGCGTCATCCAGGGAGGTCGGGCTGGATGCCGAAAGAGGGACGCGTCACCAAGACAACGGCCGGGTAAGTATGAATTTCTTTTACTACGGAAAGGGCTGTCCCTTCTCTCTATCCTGCACTGACAGAGAGAAGGGGCTGCCGATTAGTGCAGTACTATTTTGCAGCGAAAACGTGCCAGTAAATATGGGTGACACCGGACCAGTATTTACGGGCACGGTCCGTAAATACTGGTGCAATATGTGTGACCAAGGACCCGTATTTATGCCAGTATTTACGGGAGGAAAAAAATACGTTCGTGCGCATGAGGCCTAACTCTGCGGGGAACTGGTGTGTGAACCTGCCCTCGGACCTCTATGTATGCCTTATTTCAGTGATTTGTTTGTCACATGAGGGTAGGGACTGGCAAGACGATGAGGACTCTTGACGCGGGTTGCGAGCTTGCGTATTTTGGCCAAAATATCAAATAATGTTTATCATGTAACCAAGTGCCAGACACGAAATTAAACGTTCAAGGAGAAATCTAGGCAGAATAATCTTCGGATATGTCACAGATAGATGTGAGAAGATAATATTAGTGAAATTAGTGAGTGGCCAAAGGGCTTATTCACACGAGCGTGTCAGTTTTGCGCACGTAAACAACGCATCCGTGTATGCATACGTCACGCGTTTTTTCCGTCAGCAAAAAAAAACAACTGAAGGAGGTGTTTTTCTCTCTCATCATTTCTTTAGCAACTGTTGCGTGAATCACAGACAGCACACGGATGACCTCCGTGTGTTGTCCGTGATTTTCACGCACCCATTGACTTCATTCAGAAGAATAGGACATGCAGTGACTTTCACGCAACAGACACACGCTGCGTGAAAAAATGTGCCATCCGTTATTTTAACGCGCGTAACACGGACGTGAAATACGCTCGTGTGAATAAGGCCGGATTCACGTCTGAGGTGTATCCGTGCTCGGCGCTGCGGGATGCGATATCACGCATCCTCCATAGACTAGAGTCTATGGAGGGATGCGTGAAGTGTGAAAAAAAATAGGACATGTCCTATTTTTTCACGGACACTTTACACGGTCCGTTGAAACAACAGCCGTGTGAACGGCCACATTGAATTATATAGGTCCGTGTTGCTTCAACGGCCGTCACACGGTCGTTTAACACGTTCGTGTTAATAAGGCCTAAGGCCAGGTTTCCACGGGATGGATACGCTGTGTAAAAACCACACAGCGTATCCGACCTGGAACCCGCAGTACATTCCGTCCGCAGTACATTCCGTGCTGCTTTTCTTCAGACGGAATTTCTGCAGCAGAAAAAAATGCTCATACTTACGGAGGTCGTTGTTATGGTGACGTGTCCTTCCATCGCAGTCCAGCCTCCCCGGATGAAACTGCAGCCCATGTGACCGCTGCAGCCGTCACATGGGGTGCAACATCATCCCAGGAGGCCGGACTGCAGGAATGAGGACGGCGTTCTGGGTAAGTATGATTATTTTTTATTTTCCGTAGTTGAGATTTTTGCGGCGTAATTGCTGCGAATACGCCACAATAGTCCCAACACTTGGCTTTCTGTTGCGGGTTTTGCATCCCCATTTAATTCAATGGGGAAAACCCGCAACACGAAACAAAAACGCAGCATAAATTGACATGCTGCGGAATTAAATTCTGCACCACAGGTGACTTTTTTACCGTTTACGCTGCGTTTTTTTCCCTTCAGTGTGGGAATGATATTTTCTGAATCTCATCCACTTTGCTGCTACTGTATATGCTGCGGAATTTCCGAACAGAATTCCATTGCGGAAATTCCACAGCATTTACGTGGGAACCCGGCCTAATACAACATTTTCCCTGCATCTTCCCCCAGCAAAATCATCTGTTTTCTGGGGGTTCTTGGTGTGGGACCCGGGTGATCAGCTGATTAATGTGACATATGGGGCGTAACAAATCATGGGAACCCTTAAATAAGTTTGCATGGGACAGCATGATATATATATACACACACACACACACACACACACACACAGTCAAGAGGTCGCGTAGCTATAGAGGGTTTCGTGCTTGCAGTTAAGTCTGGTGATTGTGGGCGCCCAAAACCCCTCTGAATAGCACCAATATTAGGGTCTACTCACACATCAGGGTTGCATCGTGTTTAATGCTGCACTTCTTGTGTACTTGAAAATGTGTAAAAAATTTTCTCAAGCTCTTAGGCTGGGTTCCCACAGTGCAGATTTGCATGTATGTTTTTAAGCCAAAACCAGAATCGGATCCAGGAGAGCAGACCTATACCGCCTTTCTTTATATATTTCTTCTGTTCAGGTTCCGTTCCTAGTTTTGGCTTAAAAACCACATGCAAAATCTGCACTGTGGGAACTCAGCCTTAGGGTCAATGCACAAGATGCGTATTACGTGCGGTTTTCCACAGCGTAATATAGTACCAGCATAGTGAATGAAGTTCCAGGAAATATCATGTACACGCCGCAGTATTTTTCTGCACGTAAATTGACCTGCGGTGCGAATTTTAAAATCAATTTAAAATTTGTGTCCTGCGTTTAAAAAAAACACTGCGTAAAAATAAGGAGCATGTCACTTCTTAAACCGTTTTTGGAGCGGTTTTTCATAGTGTCAATAGAAAAACAGCTCCAAAAAGTCTAGAAAAAAAACACCTAAAAAAAACAAAAAACTGTTTTGAGCTTCAAAAACAGCTAAAAATCAGAGGCTCTTTTCTCTTAAAACAGCTCCGTAATTTTTAGCCGTTTTTACTTGTGCGTGTGAACATACCCTTAGTTGCAAAAGTACATGCACCCTTACTAAGGACTATTTCAGGACATTTACCACCACCAACAAAATCTACTCAGTCCTTCCAGGTAGCCGGGATCTGAGGAGCTGTCAGGGCTCGTCTGACTTGGAGCTAAATCTGCACAGAGGATAAAGTTGTCCCTCGCAGTCTATATATAGTTCTCCCTCTACCTACCCCAGGTGTGTCACGCTCACACTGCTGGCAGCCGATGAGACAATCCAATGTATTATTGAGGAGCTTAACCCTGCGCCTGCCAAGACTTTCTGTAACTATTGTTCCACAAAGTAAACAGATCCAGGCCAGGAAAACAGTGAACATGGACTATTATATCAAAGTGTCACGATAGATAGATAGATAGATAGATAGATAGATAGATAGATAGATAGATAGATAGATAGATAGATAGATAGCAGAATTCTAAATATCAATCCCTATAGTTGTACAGCAATATGCCCCCCTATTGCTGCACTAGAAGGCAGTTTTGCAGTTCAGGAGCCTAGAAAAGCTGATTGATCACCCCTGTGGGAGATATAATAGGGGTCTCTTTCACAGAAACATATTACAAGAAAACTCTGACTATAGTTTTTGACAACTTGACAGAAAAGAATGCTTTAAAGGACCTAAGGTATTATATTGGTCTGCAGCCTGGGGCTATCAGGGCATGCTGGGGGTTGTGGTTCCACACCAGCTGAAGAGCCACAGGTTGCAGACCACTGGTAAATATTTATACAAACAAACAATCTTCAACTGATGGGAAGTTTATAAACAATAACAAATAAATAATAATGTAACAAACATAATAATGTAACAAATATAATAAACACATAATAATAAGTTACAAGTTCAGTTCTGCTGGATGGAATATTACCTTACCTCAAAGTCACATCCACCCTGTGTGAGCAACCATTGAAGGCAGGTCAAGTTGCCTGTAGCTGCTGCATCATGCGCTGGAGTAGCGCCATTCCTTGCTCTACAGTTACCTTCCAATTGCGCCTCATCCACTAAATAGCGCAAACATCCGACTTTCCCTCCACGAGCAGCATGGTGAACAATAGAAGCCCCCATGGGATCCTTGAAATCCGACTGCAACTTGCCTTCTGCATGGAGAATCCTCAAAGTCTCCAGATCCCCCTGCCTAGCAGCTTGCAGGGTCCTCTCCAGAGTCATTGTGTTCAACTGGTCACTTATGGATCCCATCAGTACTTAGGATAGGCCATGTGCCCCGCTATGAATCACTTACCCATGGGCACCATCCAAGGGGGTAGGAGAAGGAGCCACATTGGGTGGTCTACACCAACCTGGGATGATCTAGTAGGGAAATCTACTTCTTCAATGGTCTTTGTCTTGAAGAAATCCGAATTGTATCCTCAGTATTGACTGCCGGGGTCTTCCCCAAATCCACCACCTTGTAGGCTGCACATTTGCAGCAAGCTATGGAGAGTTACAGCCTGAAGAAGTCTTTCCCAAGTTCTCATATACATGGAGCTGAGGAGATCAGAGATGGCTTCTCAGGAGGAAGTTGCTGGGTGGTGATTGCTGCTTTTGGCACATGGCCCCCCAGTGAACCTGTATAGGGTGGGATTGTACTGTGACCTCTTCTTCTGCTGCTGGAGCTGGACCTCGGTGCCTCTCAGCTGCCTCTCCTGTGACAACTCCTCCTCCTCCTCCTCCTTCCTTTCCCTGTCTACACAGCAGCAGACTGACTAAATGAGTTTAGCCATTGTAATCCGTCCCTTCATCCTTCAGCATTCTTCATCCACCTGCTGTTCACTTACAGCTAAAAGGAAAGATGGCACCAGGAATGCTGCTACAACCCACACACAAGTGTTTTAGTTCTACAAAATTGCAAATAATAACTTTATGGGGTCTCAGCGGTTAACACTTTTGTCTTTCAGCGCTGGGGTCGTGCGTTCGAATCCAACCCAGGTCGGCATCTGCATGGAGTTTGTATGTTCTTGTGTTCGGTGGGTTTCCTCCGGGTTCTCAAGTTTCCTCCCACACTCCAAAACATACAGATTTGGAATTTAGATTGTGATCCCCCAATGGTGGCAGGTATTAATGTGAGTGATTACAATCTCTGTACAGTGTTGCTGGCACTAGATAAATGAATAAAATAATTACAAATAAATTAATAATAGGGGCGAATGATTGTCCATCTGACAACTATCATGCTGAACAACAGGGACCAATCTCAAACACCGCTTATGTAAGGACCCTGAGCACATCTCCTCTTTTGAGCCAAATCCCTCTGCCCTTCTAAAAATGTCTTTAGTTTGGAAATAATTAAAAGACACTCTCCTGGGACCACTCAAATTTTGGGTTTACATTTAAAAATTAAATCTGATTGGGCCTCATTGTGATATACAATATAAAAAAATGAACCCTAGTGAAATTTCTTATCCATTAATTACTTATTCTGTACTGATCCTGAGTTACAGACTGTATTATACTCCAAAGCTGCACTCACTATTCTCCTGGTGGAGTCACTGTGTACATACATTACATTACTTATCCTGTACTGATCCTGAGTTACATCCTGTATTATACTCCAGAGCTGCACTCACTATTCTGCTGGTGGAGTCACTGTGTACATACATTACATTACTTATCCTGTACTGATCCCGAGTTACATCCTGTATTATACTCCAGAGCTGCACTCACTATTCTCCTGGTGGAGTCACTGTGTACATACATTACATTACTTATCCTGTACTGATCCTGAGTTACATCCTGTATTATACTCCAGAGCTGCACTCACTATTCTGCTGGTGGAGTCACTGTGTACATACATTACATTACTTATCCTGTACTGATCCCGAGTTACATCCTGTATTATACTCCAGAGCTGCACTCACTATTCTCCTGGTGGAGTCACTGTGTACTTACATTACTTATCCTGTACTGATCCTGAGTTACATCCCGTACTATTCTCCAGAGCTGCACTCACTATTCTCCTGGTGGAGTCACTGTGTACATACATTACATTACTTATCCTGTACTGATCCTGAGTTACATCCTGTATTATACTCCAGAGCTGCACTCACTATTCTGCTGGTGGAGTCACTGTGTACATACATTACATTACTTATCCTGTACTGATCCCGAGTTACATCCTGTATTATACTCCAAAGCTGCACTCACTATTCTCCTGGTGGAGTCACTGTGTACATACATTACATTACTTATTCTGTACTGATCCTGAGTTACATCCTGTATTATACTCCAGAGCTGCACTCACTATTCTGCTGGTGGAGTCACTGTGTACATACATTACATTACTTATCCTGTACTGATCCCGAGTTACATCCTGTATTATACTCCAAAGCTGCACTCACTATTCTCCTGGTGGAGTCACTGTGTACATACATTACATTACTTATCTTGTACTGATCCTGAGTTACAGCCTGTATTAAACGCAAGAGCTGCACTCACTATTCTGCTGGTGGAGTCACTGTGTACATACATTACTCATCTTGTACTGATCCTGAGTTATCGCTTGTAGTATATTTCAGAACTGCCTTCATTATTCTGCAGGCTTCAAACCTGAAATCTCTCAGCATTCATTACTGTTTCAGGGTCTATACAGCTTTTACTCTAGTGATTTGCATTCTGGGAAGTGTTGTTTTTACAGGCACTGTAGAGTAATCTGTTGTAGGAAAAACAAATTGTTTCTCTGCATTACAGGAGCTCAGCCAAGCAGTTAGGAATGTTTTTGAAGACAAGCTTGTTGACGGTTTCCAATGAGACATAGAAGAATTGTGAATGCAGCTCTGGAGTATAATACAGGCTGTAACTCAGGATCAGTACAGGATAAGTAATGTAATGTATGTACACAGTGACTCCACCAGCCGAATAGTGAGTGCAGCTCTGGAGTATAATACAGGACTTAACTCAGGATCAGTACAGGATAAGTAATGTAATGTATGTACACAGTGACTCCACCAGCAGAATAGTAAGTGGAGCTCTGGAGTATAATACAGGATGTAATTCAGGATCAGTACAGGATAGGTAATGTAATATATGTACACAGTGACTCCACCAGCAGAATAGTGAGTGCAGCTCTGGCGTATAATACAGGATGTAACTCAGGATCAGTACAGGATAAGTAATGTAATGTATGTACACAGTGACTCCTCCAGCTGAATAGTGAATGCAGCTCTGGAGTATAATACAGGACTTAACTCAGGATCAGTACAGGATAAGTAATGTAATGTATGTACACAGCGACTCCACCAGCAGAATAGTGAGTGCAGCTCTGGAGTATAATACAGGCTGTAACTCAGAATCAGTACAAGATAAGTATTGTAATGTATTTACAAAGTGACAACTTATTATGTAGAATATACTGTATATAAACTGTAAAATAGTGTTCAAAGTAGACGTACCTTTTTAGAGCTGTACATAAACTGGTCAAGTTGGCTCTGGTCTGACCAGTGTTCCTATTGTTTTTTTCAGGATGCTGGTTGTCAAAGGGTTTTCTCTTTAGGATATGATAGGTGGGGGACCTACCTCTGGGACCCACTCCTATTTGAAGAACAGGGTTTTCTTTAACCCCAAACCACTAAGTGAGTTTACCACACGTATGTAGCCCCCTCAATTTAGGTCCAAGGGAGTTATGGGAACAGCTTAACTTGCCATAACTACCATAGACTTAAAAAACGGGGGGGGATTTTGAAAAACGTAACAAACATTTCAACCACAGGAAAGCCAGTCAACAACAGTGAAGTGAAGGGTTCCCAACAGTGAGTGCAAACTCTCAAGATTCTCTATTTTCCACTTTTTTAATTTATTTGGAATATTTAATACTTTAGCTATAAAACTGACAACATTAAATACATTAATGTGAATAAACTCTTTGTCTGTTTATCTGTTTTCTATTATATGCAGTGCAGAGAAAAATGTGTTTGACCTGGAAACTGTCATCAAGCAGGCTAGCTGCTATTGGTGGATCTTGGTATTATTTTATTTTCAGTCTGACTTGTGTGAATACACATTGCAGTTCAGCCTTATTAGAGCATATGGATATAATATAATGGGGTGCACCACTATAATGGGAACCCTTCACTATGACCCTGAGTAGGGAACTACTGCAGAGAGCAGTTCTCTCTCTGGAGGACGCATCTCATCTGTGTGTTTTTCGCAGGCAGCTAATTGATTTCAGTGGTGCCCTTATAATATTTTATTCATCCTTCAGCAAGACTTGTTGGCCACTTCTTTCAGGGAGTCCTATCATCTTCCCACAAGATCGTCGGGGACCTATCAGAGAGGCAGGGTGTCCAAGCTGGAAAACCACTTTAGATACACAATCAATAGTTCAACAGGTAGGCCAATCAGATGCAAAGTCCATTCATTAAGTACTAAGCAGAGCAGTATCAGATCCATCAACAACAGCTTGTTGATGGTTTCCACATAAGAACAAGCAATTTTTTTCTATACTTCTCAGTGTAAAAATAAAAAATTACATCCTAATGACCGAGAGAAACGTAAACTAAATATGGAGGTTTTTTTGGGCTGTCTCTGCAGTTGATGTTAAACATAAGTCTTCAGTACATCTGGACCTTCGGATTGTCGGTTCTCAGTTTTTCCCTCTTTTATTGTTGTTTTCTTTTTGTGGAGACCCAGATAGCAGGTTATTACAGCTGTGGTAATCGCCCCTAAATTGCCACCCACCGCCATCCAAAGAGAGTAGCCATATTCAAAACTAGGGAATCCTGGGATTTTCCGAGATACCTATAGAAAGAGAACATAGACATATGGCAGTGAATACAAAGCATATAGGACCTGTCCATAAGAGCTGACAATCTACAGGTGATGAGGGGACTCAAAAAGTACTGAGTGCTGGTGTCCCCGATGGAGCATGTACAGTTCCTCAAGTTGTGGAGCAAGGTGGAATGAATCAGAGAGTTGAGTGAAAAGCTATAGGATGATGGGCTGTAGGATTTCAGGGAACATGGTATGGGTATGGGTCGTCCATATGGGAGGAATGGAGCAGACTTGCATTAGGGCGCTGTGGGTCAACGAAGATGAGCGGGACTGCCCTTGTGAAACCACATTGGGCACAGCACTGATAAAGAGCTCAGTCGGATCACAGAAAAAACTGCGGCTGTTAAATGCAGGAGCGGACGCAGACTACAGAGGGGCCCCATGCAAAAAGACTATATGGACCCCTTGCTCCCCAGTAGCTCTTGGTAGTGCACCACCTTATGTCACATTAAAAATCCACCAATAACTATAAGTCAAGGTCATTATCTCAGTAGCTTACATCTAATCTAGTAGATAGTAAGAAGCTGCTTTTATGGTGGCAGTGGGGCCCCTCACCTACTGGGCCCATGTACAGCTGCATAAGGTGCACATATAGTATGTCCGCCCCTGGATATAAGACTCTATGATCAGTGCAGAACAGGTAAGGGAAGTGGAACGAGGCCAATGAAAAAATAAAATGTAACCCCTACATCACCCTAAACCATGGGGGATAATATGTATTATACAGTAAACCACCCTAAACCACCAGGAAGAATGAGCGTCAAACCGGAAAAAAACACCCTCAGTAACTCCCCAGTAATTGGAAGTATTAACCCCAAAGATAAATAAATTTTGTGGTGTCGTCAATGTATCCTGGGGAAAATTTGTTTTGCTTGACTTCTTCTGTCCCCTGTATAACGCCTGGTCTGAACTGCCAGGTAAAATGTCTTTATTATTCTGACTGCAGAAAATAGAGGGTGAAATTTTATGTTGTCAGTGGGCCCAAAAGTTCTAATCATGACCCTGGGTCCATGGCAGTGCATTCCGGCATGGAGGCGCAGCACGGGAGGAGCATTGGTTGCAATGAAGGAGGCAATAGTCGTAGGCTAGTGGCAGAACAGACTCTATTTTTTCTAACGATCTTAAAAATTTGAATTTCTTATGTTATGTTGTGCTCTTCTGTAAAAGTATTAAATTCTATCCAATTGTTTTAAGTTATAGCTGGGCCTAGAAAATATTATAGGGATGGTTAACATGCTTTCCCAGAAGTGGCAATTCCGCTTCGCAATGCAGGAAAAATTCATCTGGAAAAGCTGGCTGAGGACCCCTGAGCTAGGATGAATGTCAGCCATAGTGACTGCCACCCAACTCTCCCAGAAAAAGATATAACTAAGAAACGGCTGGATCAACTTTTTAACAACCTGACAGATGAGGATGACGCAAGGATTAATATTTATTGGGTTTTTGTGGGTTTTAGGGGAAAATGCTCTTTAATTTTTTGGGATAATTCTTCATGCATTGATGTCCATAGATTAGAATTTTTTTTCTCTCCGATATAAAGAAGCCTAAATTCCATATATTTGAAGACGGTGCCATACCTCGTACTGGTGAACATGATATACATAGATGCAGTATCTTATGATGGCAGCCGAGGAGGACATTCCTGAAAGAGAATGGAGACTTCTTACTCATATATCCCGGCTTGGCAGCTTCTTCTATAGGAGACGGACACGCGGTTAGATAAGATGACTGCTTTATTATGACAGCTGACAGCCTGGTAGAAGAATGGTGGATATGACCTTATCTTTCATGGGCAGGCATCATCGTGTCATGTCTCTGCTCTGCCACAAAGAAGGGTCTGAAAGCATCTGATTTGCATTACAATGGTGTCCAGTAGGCTTCCTACACTGGAGAATTTATACCCTCAGCCGCCATATGGCGTGTAGATTATTCCAGGACTGTTATTCTTGTCTGGAAGATGTAGGTGTTTTCCATTACAACTTAATTATTCCATTGTCCCAATTGTTTGTATGATGTACAATAGTCTCATGAAAATAAAACAAAACTTAAGGGGTAAAAAAATTGTCGGATCATTGTCTGAGGTGGTGGAGCTTTGAAGCTGATGCAAAATATATACCAGGACCCCCCACCCTGCCCAACCATCACATGTTATTGCTTAGGCTTCGTTCACATCCGCATCGGGACTCCGTTCATGGGTTCCGTCTGAACTTTCCATCAGGGGAAACAATGAACGGAATCCAAACTGAAACAATAGGTTTCCGTTTGCACCACCATTGATGACAAAGGTGACGGATCCGGTGCAAATGGTTTCCGTTTGTCACCGTTGTGTAAGGATTTCGTCATTTGATGGAATTAATACCGTAGTCGCTTGCGCTATTCATTACGTAAAAATGACAGAACCCTTACACAACGGTGACAAACGGAAACCATTTGCACTGGACCCGTCATCTTTGAAATCAATGGTGATGCAAACGGAATCTGTTTTATTTTGGATTCCGTTCTTGTGTTCCCCTGATGAAAAGTTCCGACAGAACCCATGAACGGAACCCTGACGCAGATGTAAACAAAGCCTTAGATGGTGAAGGGTCTTTGGGCCACCCTAAGAGAGCAGAGCCAGGGTGTGATTACGACACCTGCACCCCCTGTTGTTACACCGCTGAATTTTCGAAGGTGGCAGGTCAAGTCTAGATCAGGGACATTGATTTTGTTGGGGGTAAAACCCAGGCCAGGTTGGCTTTTAATTCTTAGGCCTCATGCACACGACTGTGTTTTTGCGGCCGCAATTCCCCCGAAAATGCACGGGAGAATTGCGGCCCCATTCTTTTCTATGGGGCCGTGCACACGACCGTAGTTTTTGCGGTCCGTGCACGGCCCGGGAGCCCGGACCGCATAAAGAACGGGCATGTCTTATTACGGCCCGGTTCTGCGGTCCGGGCTCATTGAAAACAATGGCCGCGGCCATGTGCATGTCCCGCGATTTGCGGGCGGCCTGCGGCTGACAGTCCGCTGACAGTCCGCAGCCGGCCGACCCGAAAATCACGGCCGTGCACACGGCTACGGTCGTGTGCATGAGGCCTTAGGCATTGACCACTTTTTAGCCCTAGGAAATGGCCCCATTGTCAGATGCATAACCTGAAGCTCCTGGGCCCAATGCAAAATCTGTAACAGGGTCCCCAGTATCTTCTTCTGTGACCTTAGGGCCCTCTTAGGCACCAGGGCCCCAAGTCCACCTACTATCTTTGTACTCCTATAGCTACACCTCTGCCCATAGAAAAGCCAAGAATAGAGCCCCCACCTGGTACTCCAGTAATGCAAACTTTGGATTTAGCAGCAATTAAGGGAAGATAGGAATATTTTATGCCAGATATTCTGCTTTAAAGATAACGCACGTAACAGAGCAAGACAGCAAAAAAAAAAAGGCACAATACATGAGAGGGCACTGGGCCTCTCAGAGTGTGGCCCCCTAAGCAGCTGTTATGGCTACTAGTTACACCCATGTCCTCGATTCCGGTACCTGAGGAAAGACGACTACTACTCCAAACTCTACTTTCTCACAGTGCAGAACATGGAGCATTACAAAAAGATCTGTGCTAGGCAGAATACATGTATATCCGTAATACAAAATTTGTATGGCTGCCATCACCTTCCCCGGCTATGACAGCTGATCGCCAGGGGTTTCAGTAGTCTGACCCACAAGTGATCACCAGGTGTTTCAGTAGTCTGACCCACAGCTGATCACCAAGGGTTTCAGTAGTCTGACCCAAAGCTGATCACCAGGGGTTTCAGTAGTCTGACCCACAAGTGATCACCAGGAGTTTCAGTAGTCTGACCCACAGGTGATCACCAGGGGTTTCAGTAGTCTGACCCACAAGTGATCACCAGGTGTTTCAGTAGTCTGACCCACAGCTGATCACCAGGGGTTTCAGTAGTCTGACCCACAAGTGATCACAAGGGGTTTCAGTAGTCTGACCCACAAGTGATCACCAGGGGTTTCAGTAGTCTGACCGACAAGTGATCACCAGGGATTTCAGTAGTCTGACCCACAACTGATTGTCAAAGGTTTTAGTAGTCTGACCCATAGCTGATCGCCAGGTCGGCATAATTTCAAAAAGGGCTTTTCGAGATGCATCCATATTTACATTACAAAGATAAGATTTTTATTATATAGTGTTGTAGCTATGTATAGCAATATTAATGGGGTGGATGCATCTTGACAACCCCTTTTTGAATTTAAGCCAACCTGGCGATTAGCTGAGGGTCAGAGTACTGAAACCCTTCGGCTTTATTTCAAAAAGGGGTTATCAAGATGCATCAACTCTATAAATAATGCTGTACATAGCTACATCACTATATAATAAATACCTGATCCTTATATTGTATATATTGTATATATCCTGTTCTGCATGATGTAATCACAAGATATAAAGCTGTTACCTGTCAGGTGCTGGGCTTAAGAAAATATTTGCCCCAGGGCCGCAAAGCTTCAAGCTACACCTTTAGCTGTTTCTTTGCTGAGAATGGGGTCTAGTAATAAAACTTTATTAACCCTTTGTTCCCGTGGTTGTAGTCCATAAAAACCTGCTACACAGTACATGGATGCGGGAGTCTGCATTTGACCCATCCATTATACTTTGTCGTCATCTGTGGTAAATGACTAACAATGTTTTACAAAGGAATACATACCGACTAGAAAGTAGAGGCCCGAGGTGAGCCGCAGGCACTGCAGTTTGGTGGATGTATTAGGGCAACAGCTAAAGTTTTTGAATCCAAGAATCAGGAAGCAAAAGGCAAAAATGCTCATTATACTGGAGATGATTATTAATGCTCTGGTGAGGACGATCGTAGCTGAAAATGAACCGAGACAATTATACATAGAGTGCAAATAACCAGGAAAATAGATGTAAAGAGCAACTGAAGCGAGATATGAAAGTTATATAGTGGTTATATTCTTGTATATAGGGGGCAGTATTATAGTAAGTTATATTCTTGTATATAGGGGGCAGTATTATAGTAGTTATATTCTTGTATATAGGAGCAGTATTATAGTAGTTATATTCTTGTATATAGGGGCAGTATTATAGTAGTTATATTCTTGTACATACGGGGCAGTATTATAGTAGTTATATTCTTGTATATAGCGGGCAGTATTATAGTAGTTATATTCTTGTATATAGGAGCAGTATTATAGTGGTTATATTCTTGTATATAGGAGCAGTATTATAGTGGTTATATTCTTGTATATAGGGGGCAGTATTATAGTAGTTATATTCTTGTATATAGGAGCAGTATTATAGTAGTTATATTCTTGTATATAGGAGGCAGTATTATAGTAGTTATATTCTTGTATATAGGGTGCAGTATTATAGTAAGTTATATTCTTGTATATAGGGGGCAGTATTATAGTAGTTATATTCTTGTATATAGGGGGCAGTATTATAGTAGTTATATTATTGTATATAGGAGCAGTATTATAGTAGTTATATTCTTGTATATAGGAGGCAGTATTATAGTAGTTATATTCTTGTATATAGGGCGCAGTATTATAGTAGTTATATTCTTGTACATAGGTGGCAGTATTATAGTAGTTATATTCTTGTATATAGGGCGCAGTATTATAGTAGTTATATTCTTGTATATAGGAGCAGTATATAGTAGTTATATTCTTGTATATAGGGGGCAGTATTATAGTAGTTATATTCTTGTATATAGGGTGCAGTATTATAGTAAGTTATATTCTTGTATATAGGGGGCAGTATTATAGTAGTTATATTCTTGTATATAGGGGCAGTATTATAGTAGTTCTATTCTTGTACATACGGGGCAGTATTATAGTAGTTATATTCTTGTATATAGGAGGCAGTATTATAGTAGTTATATTCTTGGACATAGGAGCAGTATTAGGGCATGGCCCCACGTGGCGGTTTTCTTCTGCAACTGTCCGCATCAATGCCGCCCAGAATCTGCGTTGCAGATTCTGTGGCGGATCTGCCCAAAATGTGCAGTAAATTGATGCGGACTGGCTGCTGCGTATTGCGCTGAAAGTACTTCCCTTCTCTCTATCAGTGCAGGATAGAGAGAAGGGACAGCACTTTCCCTAGTGAAAGTAAAAGAATTTCATACTTACCGGCCGTTGTCTTGGTGACGCGTCCCTCTTTCGGCATCCAGCCCGACCTCCCTGGATGACGCGGCAGTCCATGTGACCGCTGCAGCCTGTGATTGGCCTGTGATTGGCTGCCGCCGTCACTTAGACTGAAACGTCATCCTGGGAAGCTGGACTGGAGGAAGAAGCAGGGAGTTCTCGGTAAGTATGAACTTCTATTTTTTTTACAGGTTGCTGTATATTGTGATCGGTAGTCACTGTCCAGGGTGCTGAAACAGTTACTGCCGATCGCTTAACTCTTTAAGCACCCAGGACAGTGACTATTTACTGACGTCGCCTAGCAACGCTCCCGTAATTACGGGTGCACACACGTAGTCACCCGTAATTATGGGTGCACACACATAGTCACCCGTAATTACGGGAGCCCGATTGACTTCCTCAGTCTGGCTGTAGACCTAGAAATACACATAGGTCCAGCCAGAATGAAGAAATGTCATGTTAAAAAACCAATACGCTCCGCAGCACACATAACATGTGCATGACATCTGCGGACTTCATTGCAGAATTTAGAATCTCCATTGAAGTCAATGGAGAACTTCCGCAATGAGTCCGCAACCAGTCCGCCACAGGTCCGCAACATCCATTGTATGCTGCGGACACCAAATTCCGCACCGCAGCCTATGCTCCGCAGCGGAATTTTCCGCCTCGTCTAAACGAAGCCTACTAAAAAGAAGTGGAAGGCAATGGAGAAACGGGTCCGCTGCGGATTAACGCTGCGGAGTGTCCGCAGCGAAATTCCAGAGCAGTTCCGCCACGTGGGGCTTTGCCCTTATAGTAGTTATATTCTTGTATATAGGGGCAGTATTATAGTAGTTATATTCTTGTATATAGGAGCAGTATTATAGTAGTTATATTTTTGTATATAGGGGGCAGTAATATAGTAGTTATATTCTTGTATATAGGGGCAGTATTATAGTAGTTATATTCTTGTATATAGGGGGCAGTATTATTGTAGTTATATTATTGTATATAGGGGCAGTATTATAGTAGTTATATTCTTGTATATAGGAGGCAGTATTATAGTAGTTATATTCTTGTATATAGGGGCAGTATTAGGCTGGGTTCACACGTGGCGGAATTTCACTTAAATTCCGCTGCGGACACTCCGCAGCGTTAATCCGCAGCGGAGCCGTTTGTCCATTGACTTACACTTTAATTTAGCAGTGTTCGTTTAGACGAGGCGTAAAATTCCGCTGCGGAGCATAGGCTGCGGAGCGGAATTTGGTGTCCGCAGCATGCTCTGTCTGTTGCGGAGCAGTGGCGGACTCATGGCGGAATTTCTCCATTGACTTCAATGGAGATTCTAATTTCCGCAATGAAGTCCGCAGCTGTCATGCACATGTTATGTGTGGTGCGGATCCGTCTTGCTTTTTTAACTTGACATTTCTTCATTCTGGCTGGACCTATGTATTTCTAGGTCTACAGCCAGACTGAGGAAGTCAATGGGGCTCCCGTAATGACGGGAGCGTTGCTAGGAGACGTCAGTAAATAGTCACTGTCCAGGGTGCTGAAAGAGTTAAGCGATTGGCAGTAACTGTTTCTGCACCCGGGACAGTGACTACCGATCCCAATATACATCTATCTGTAAAAAAAAAAAGAAGTTCATACTTACCGAGAACTCCCTGCTTCTGTCTCCAGTCCGGCCTCCCAGGATGACGTTTCAGTCTAAGTGACGGCTGCAGCCAATCACAGGCTAATAACAGGCTGCAGCGGTCACATGGACTGCCGCGTCATCCAGGGAGGTCGGGCTGGATGCCGAAGGAGGGACGCGTCACCAAGACAACGGGCGGTAAGTATGAATTTCTTTGACTTTCACAAGGGAAAGTGCTGTCCCTTCTCTCTATCCTGCACTGATAGGGAGAAGGGAAGTACTTTTACCGCAGTCCGCAGCAGCTAGTCCGCATCAATTGACTGCACATTTTGTGCAGATCCGCAGCAGAATCTGCAACGCAGATTCTGTGCGGCATTGATGCGGACAGTTGCGGAGGAAATCCGCCACGTGTGGTCATGCCCTTATAGTAGTTATATTATTGTATATAGGGGCAGTATTATAGTAGTTATATTCTTGTATATAGGAGGCAGTATTATAGTAGTTATATTATTGTATATATGGGCAGTATTATAGTAGTTATATTCTTGTATATAGGGAGTAGTATTATAGTAGTTATATTCTGGTATATAGGAGCAGTATTATTGTAGTTATGTTCTTGTATATAAGAGGCAGTATTATAGTAGTTATATTCTTGTATATAGGGGGCAGTATTATAGTAGTTATATTCTTGTATATAGGGGGCAGTATTATAGTAGTTATATTCTTGTATATAGGAGGCAGTATTATAGTAGTTATATTCTTGTATATAGGGGGCAGTATTATAGTAGTTATATTCTTGTATATAGGAGTAGTATTATAGTAGTTATATTCTTGTATATAGGGGGCAGTATTATAGTAGTTATATTCTTGTATATAGGGGCAGTATTATAGTAGTTATATTCTTGTATATAGGGAGTAGTATTATAGTAGTTATATTCTTGTATATAGGGGGCAGTATTATAGTAGTTATATTCTTGTATATAGGGGGCTGTATTATAGTAGTTATATTCTTGTATATAGGAGCAGTATTATAGTAGTTATATTCTTGTATATAGGAGCAGTATTATAGTAGTTATATTCTTGTATATAGGGGGCAGTATTATAGTAGTTTTATTCCTGTATATAGGGGACAGTATTATAGTAATTATATTCTTGTATATAGGGGCAGTATTATAGTAGTTATATTCTTGTATATAGGGGGCAGTATTATAGTAGTTATATTCTTGTATATAGGAGCAGTATTATAGTAGTTATATTCTTGTATATAGGGGGCAGTATTATAGTAGTTATATTCTTGTATATAGGAGGCAGTATTATAGTAGTTATATTCTTGTATATAGGAGCAGTATTATAGTAGTTATATTCTTGTATATAGGAGCAGTATTATAATAGTTATATTCTTGTATATAGGGGCAGTATTATAGTAGTTATATTCTTGTATATAGGAGCAGTATTATAGTAGTTATATTCTTGTATATAGGAGCAGTATTATAATAGTTATATTCTTGTATATATGGGCAGTATTATAGGAGTTATATTTTTGTATATAGGGGCAGTATTATAGTAGTTATATTCTTGTACATAGGGGACAATATTATAGTTGTTTTAATTTAGTAATGATTTGTTCGTATAGCTTAATGAGCATGAAAAGTAGCAACCGTTTTCTGAGGCAAAAATCTGCTTTTAGCAGCCATATCTTTTCCTCTCTCTTCTTAGCATCTCATGGGCGTTATCCCTTCCTGAGGCAAATTAGGAACAAACCATTTCCGGTCAGTCCAGTTGTGCCTATTTTCTATTGTAATGCATCCTATTTTAGACCATTAAAACAAAACGGTCCCAAGGAATAAAAATGTATAAGGATCAATGTAAACAGTTACAAAGTAGATTTTTTTAGACATTAAGATAAATAGTAATAACAGCTTTTACATTATATATCAGCCAAACCAGAGAAACCAATTGCCTCTGAATGTGTTTGAATAATAATCTATTAGTTGATATGTACAGCAGGTTCTAATTTATAATTAAAGGTTCTGCTTACCTGGATGTGGGTTTAAATAAGAACTGAAAGCATCACAAGTCCAGATTTTTACAAAGCGGTCCCAGACACATTCTCTCCAGAGACCTCTGCAGCGAGTGCTTAACATTACAGATCCTTTGCTATTAATCTGAGAGCAAATTAAAAGAGGTTTTTTTTAGGTTGTTAAAAAAAAAAGTGTTTTTGGTGGTATCTTAGCTTTGAAGGCTGCAAAATTGTAAATGCAGATCTGGAGTATAATACAGGATGTATCTCAGGATCAGTATAGGATAAGTAATTTAATGTATGTATACAGTGACTCCACCAGCAGAATAGTGAGTGCAGCTCTGGAGTATAATACAGGATGTAACTCAGGATCAGTACAGAATAAGTAATGTAATGTATGTACACAGTGACTCCACCAGCAGAATTGTGAATGCAGCTCTGGAGTATAATACAGGATGTAACTCAGAATCAGTACAGGATAAGTAATGTAATGTATGTACACAGTGACTCAACCAGCAGAATAGTGAGTGCAGCTCTGAAGTATAATACAGGCTGTAACTCAGGATCAGTACAAGATAAGTAATGTAATGTATGTACACAGCTACTCCACCAGCAGAATAGTGAGTGCAGCTCTGGAGTATAATACAGGATGTAACTCAGGATCAGTACAGGATAAGTAATGTAATGTGTATATACACAGTGACTCTACCAGCAGAATAGTGACTGCAGCTCTGGAGTATAATACAGGCTGTAACTCAGGATCAGTACAGGATAAGTAATGTAATGTATGTACACAGTGACTCTACCAGCAGAATAGTAAGTGGAGCTCTGGAGTATAATACAGGATGTAACTCAGGATCAGTACAGGATAAGTAATGTAATGTATGTACACAGCTACTCCACCAGCAGAATATGGAGTGCAGCTCTGGAGTATAAGGGCGGGTTCACACATAGCGGAATTTCACTTAAATTCCGCTGCGGACACTCCGCAGCGTTAATCCGCAGCGGAGCCGTTTCTCCATTGACTTTCACTTTAATTTAGCAGTGTTCGTTTACACGATGCGTACAATTCCGCTGCGGAGCATAGGCTGCGGAGCGGAATTTGGTGTCCGCAGCATGCTCTGTCTGTTGCGGAGCAGTGGCGGACTGGTTGCGGACTCATGGCGGAATTTCTCCATTGACTTCAATGGAGAGTCAAAATTCCGCAATGAAGTCCGCAGATCTTATGTGTGCTGCGGAGCGTATTGTTTTTACTACCATGACATTTCTTCATTCTGGCTGGACCTATGTATTTCTAGGTCTACAGCCAGACTGAGGAAGTCAATGGGGCTCCCGTAATGACGGGAGCGTTGCTAGGAGACGTCTGTAAATAGTCACTGTCCAGGGTGCTGAAAGAGTTAAGCGATCGGCAGTAACTGTTTCTGCACCCTGGACAGTGACTACCGATCTCAATATACATGTATCTGTAAAAAAAAATATAAGTTCATACTTACCGAGAACTCCCTGCGTCTGTCTCCAGTCCGGCCTCCCAGGATGACGTTTCAGTGTAAGTGACGGCTGCAGCCAATCACAGGCCAAGCACAGGCTGCAGCGGTCACATGGACTGGAGCGTCATCCAGGGAGGTCGGGCCGGATGCCGAAAGAGGGACGCGTCACCAAGACAACGGGCGGTAAGTATGAATTTCTTTGACTTTCACTAGGGAAAGTGCTGTCCCTTCTCTCTATCCTGCACTGAATAGGGAGAAGAGAAGCACTTTTCCTGCAGTCCGCAGCGGCCAGTCCGCATCAATTTTCTGCACATTTTGTGCAGATCCGCTGCAGAATCTGCAACGCAGATTCTGTGCGGCATTGATGCGGACAGTTGCGGAGGAATTCCGCCATGTGTGGTCATGCCCTAATACAGGATGTAACTCAGGATCAGTACAGGATAGGTAATGTAATGTATGTACACAGTGCCTCCACCAGCAGAATAGTAAGTGGAGCTCTGGAGTATAATACAGGATGTAATTCAGGATCAGTACAGGATAGGTAATGTAATATATGTACACAGTGACTCCACCAGCAGAATATTGAGTCCAGCTCTGAAGTATAATACAGGCTGTAACTCAGGATCAGTACAGGATAAGTAATGTAAGGTATGTATACAGTGACTCCAACAGCAGAATAATGAGTGCAGCTCTGGAGTATAATACAGGCTGTAACTCAGGATCAGTACAGGATATGTAATGTAATGTATGTACACAGTGACTCCACCAGCAGAATAGTGAGTGCAGCTCTGTAGTATAATACAGGATATAACTTAGGATCAGTACAGGATAATTATTGTAATGTATGTATACAGTGACTCCATTAGCAGAATAGTGAGTGCTGCTCTGGAGTATAATACAGGATATAACTCAGGATCAGTACAGGATAAGTAATGTAATGCATGTACACAGTGACTCCACCAGCAGAATAGGGAGTGCAGCTCTGGAGTATAATACAGGATGTAACTCAGGATCAGTACAGGATAAGTAATGTAATGTATGTGCAACATTTTATGTAGATTCAGTTTAGATGTAAACTGTAAAATGTTTTCCAAAGGTCGACACACCCTGTATATGTCTTCTTTGGGTGACGGTGTGACACTGCAGCACTTACTTGATCTTAAATGTATTGGTTAATGAACATACATTAAATATAGTAAAGTAATATGCTGTGTACTGTTTATGCAATTTTATAGGGAACAACACCTGCTCATATATTGCCGCCTAATGTACTAAAAGAAAGCACATAGAAACCTATTGGAGCAATTAACATTATTTCCACCAATATTTACCTGCCAGCAGTCTGTCATCAGTGCGGCTATCGTGCTCGCCATGGTGAACGATCCACAGATGATCAGAATGAGGTTTAACTCGTTGGCCATCACATAAGTGTTTCTAGTTGGACTCTCTGCATGCTACAATCCACAGTCAGAGCAATACATCATACCAGGCGTCTCGGAGAGCAGTCACTTGGCATTTCGACTATTTAAAGGGACATTTAACAAAAAAGATTCAACCTATGGCGGAAATAAATCAGCAGCAGCCATGTTATCCATATGATGTGATGTCTGTGTGTTGTGTCATTTATGCGATTTCCAGAAAATATATATTATTTTTTTTTTTGTGTAACTGATTGCAATGATTAACAGTAAAATCAAACAAAGTTTTTTGCCGTTCTGTCAGTATCTCGGATTATCCCCTTTAAGAGGTCAAGCATAACCAATCTTTTCAAAACTGGTTGATTAATCTCTTAGCAACAAAACTCAGCGAAAATCCCAAGAGCTTATATGTCAGGTTCACGCAATACTACCAGGAGGAGGTGACGAATAAGGGACAAAATCACCTATAGGATAACAATATCTTGATACATGGTAGAGGTCGCCTACTTTATTGTTCTAGCTTTATATACTACTGTGTTACCGATTTTATATAAATAAAGCTTAATCATTGTAGAATTAAAGTTTCTGGAACTTTCTAAAATACTTTGCGCGTCAATTATTCACCATTTATAAGATGTCTGCTTGCTGTCAGTGAATGAGAACATTGTCAGCTACAGAGAGAGGCTGAAAACCTGTTAGAATCGTGTCCTACCCACACAGGTGGACGACTTCTTACAAGAAATATAAATGTGATCGGGGCATTTAAATGACTAAAAACAGGGGGGCAGACCCCTGTAACCTTCCAACGGCCCCCCCACCACGTGATTGGGGGGTGTGGTTGGTTGGCATGGCAGCCTGGGGGCCTGGTGACGGCCCCCAGGTCTGCCATCTTTGTACTCTTATGAAACCCTGCCTCAGGCAGCGCTTCATAGGAGGCTGTCAGTACCACGATATACTGCAATACATTAGTATTGCAGTATATCGTGCAAGTGATTGCTGGTTCAAGTCCCCTAGGGGGACAAGTAAAATAATGTTTTTTTAATAAATAAATAATTAAAGAAAACTTCAAAAAACATTTCTTTTCCCATTTTCCTTCAAGCACAATGTAAAAAAAGAAAAAACTTAACATAAGTGGTATCGACGCTTCCATAAAAGTCTGAACTATTCCAATAGATCATTATTTAGTCTGCACGGTGAACGCCGTAAAAAATTTAAACCGTCAGAATCGCTGTTTTTTGGTCACTTCATCTCCCACAAAAAAATTAATAAAAAGTGATCAAAAAGTCTCATGTACCCCAAAATGGTAACAATAGAAACTACAGCTCGCCCTGCAACAAATAAGCCCTCATGCCACTCAATCGACGGAAAAATAAAAAAAAGTTATAGTTCTCAGAATATGGCGACAAAGCTCAAATTTTATTTTTAATAATCGTTTTTTCCTTATAAAAGTAGTAAAACATAAAAAACTATATAAATTTTGTCTCACTGTAATCGTATTGACCCGCAGAATAACGTTAACATGCCGCACGATGAACGCCGTAAAAACAAATTCCCCTAAAAGATTAAGGAATCGCTGTTTTTTTCCTAATTCACACTGCAAATATGTTTTTTTCCAGTTTCCCACTACATTATATGGTATAACGTGAAAATCTACAACTCGTCCCGCAAAAAACAAGCCCCCATACGTCCACATTGATGGAAAAATAAAAAAGTTATGGCTTTTGGAAAGTGGGGCGGAAAAAACTAAAGTGAAATCCGAAAAATGGTGGGAAAGGGTTTTTTCTTGCGAGTGTTTCCAATTGTCCATTCATAAAGCTTAATCATCTTGCAATGCAGAATGCCACTTTTCTTTATTCCAATTCCTATGCTTGCTGTCAGTGAATGCAAACAGTCTCATTTACATTCAGAGGCTAAAAACCTGCCCTGATGAGGTATTGCTCACACAGCTTGAGTATTCTTAAATTTATCAGAGGTCTTTTACACAACGAGAAATGTAGAACACAAACTATATTAGAAAGTTGCAGGACTTTTCATATTGCAAGGAGTAAACGGAAAAAAAATATTGCCCTTGTAATAATCTATTCTTCCACTAGGTGGTGACAATGGAAAAATTAACCATTTAACCGGCTGTCATCCAATAACCTGAGTTGTTTGTACCTTGGACATTATTACAAGCTGGATTGTGCTATACAAGCAACCATTATTTCAGATTGTCCCATTATCCGCAGCACTTAACATCACGACCCTTGCGTAGTGGTTACAATGCATTACTCTGGTTAAACCTATATTCCCAGTACAATGTATTGTGCAAAACATATATGAGGTGCACAGAGAGAATAGATAGGGCAGAGAATTTGAAGGAAAAAACTCAGGACACACTAGTGGTACATGTCATTCATAGTGCAACTGTAACTAGTGTCTCTTGCTTGTTATACAGTAATTTTTCCACTAGAGGGAGCTCATGACTTACACTTTTGCCAAAATGATCTGGAAACCTGATCATCACTCCTATGTGAGCTTGATGGCATCCCATTTCAAAACCATGGGAATTAATATGACATTGGACCCCTTTTGCGGCTATAACAGCCTCCACTCTTTTGGGAAGGCTTAACACAAGATTTCGGAGTGTCTGTGGGAATTTGTGCCCATTCCATCAAAAGAGCATTTGTGAGGTCAAACACTGATGTTGGGAAGAAGGTGTAGCTCGCAAACTTCGTTCTAATTCCTCAATTCATGAGGTCAGGGCTCTGTGCAATAACTTGAGTTTCTCCACAGCAAACTCCCAACCATGTCTTTATGGAACTTACTGTGTGCACTGGGGCAAAGTCCTGCTGGAAAAAAAAGGACCAAACCTCTAACTGTTCCTACAAAGTTGGAAGCTACAATTATGTAACATGTCTTTGTATGCTATAGAATAAATATAAACATTTACTTGAAATAAAAGGCCAAACCCTGAAAAACAGCCCCAGACCATTACCCCTTCTAAACCACCAAATGTTAGAATAGGCACTATGCATTCTGGTAGGTAGTGTTCTCCTGGCATCCTCCAAACCCAGATTTCTTCATCAGACTGCCAGATAGTGAGTCATAATTCAGCACTCCAGAGAACACACACCCCCAGAGTTAACGGGAGCCGTGCTTTACATCACTGCAGTTGCCACTTGGGTAGTTGAAGCCTGCCATACTCGTCAACACTCGGCAGCCCTGCTCTGTGAGTTAGCCTCGTCTACTGGTTTGTGGCTGAGCTAATGTTACTCCTAGACGCTTCCACTTCACAATAATAGCACTTACAGGTGACGGGGCAGATGTAGCAGATAATAATAACAACACTTACAGTTGACCGGGGCAGATTTAGCAGATAATAATAACACTTACAGGTGACCAGAGCACATCTAGCAGATCATAATAACACTTACAGGGGACCAGGGCAGAGCTAGCAGATCATAATAACACTTACAGGTGACCAGGGCAGCTCTAGCAGATAATAACACTTACAGGTGACCAGGGTAGATCTAGTAGATCATAATAACACTTACAGGTGACCGGGGCAGATCTAGCAGATCATAATAACACTTACAGGTGACCAGGGCAGATCTAGCAGATAACAATAGCACGTACAGGTGACCAGGGCAGATCTAGCAGATCATAATAGCACTTACAGGTGACCGGGGCAGATCTAGCAGATAATAATAGCACTTACAGGTGACCAGGGCAGATCTAGCAGATATTAATAACACTTACAGGTGACCGGGCAGATCTAGCAGATCATAATAACACTTACAGGTGACCGGGCAGATCTAGCAGATAATAATAACACTTACAGGTGACCAGGGCAGATCTAGCAGATCATAATAGCACTTACAGGTGACTGGGGCAGATCTAGCAGATAATAGTAGCACTTACAGGTGACCGGGCCAGATCTAGCAGATCATAATAAGAATTACAGGTGACTGGGCAGATCTAGCAGATAATAATAGCACTTAGAGGTGACTGGGGCAGATCTAGCAGATAATAATAGCACTTACAGGTGATGGGGCAGATCTAGCAGATAATAATCGCACTTACAGGTGAACGGAGCAGATCTAGCAGATAATAATAACACTTACAGGTGACTGGGGCAGATCTAGCAGATAATAATAGCACTTACAGGTGACAGGGCAGATCTAGCAGATAATAATAACACTTACAGGTGACTGGGGCAGATCTAGCAGATAATAATAACACTTACAGGTGACTGGAGCAGATCTAGCAGATAATAACACTTACAGGTGATGGGGCAGATCTAGCAGATAATTGAAATTTTAGGTGACAAGAAAGATCTGGCAGATTAGAAATTTCCCAAACTGACTTGTGTCAAAGGTGATAGTGCCACGTATAAAGTCATTTAGCACTTCAGTACGACTACCATGTTTGTCTGTGGAGATTACATGGCTGTGTGCTTGATTTTATGCACTTGGTTGCAATGTGTGTGGCTGAAACACATGCACTAAATAATTAGGAGGTGTCCATATACTTATATATACATATAGTTTATTTTGATATAAATGCTATTGCTTGAAATTAATAAAACTAGGGCGCCACGGTGACATAACATTGCCCCAGAGTCACTGTCTAACGCAGGATTACTGTGACCATGCCACAACTTCAACCCCTAAGTACCTACTGCTCTGTAGTATGGAGAAAGAGGTACCCGTGTGCCACTATACAGGGGTGTGCGTGACGCCTGGGAGACATTTCCATACTCAGACTTGTCTCCATCGCATGCTCTTGCAGCAGGGAATTGCCATTCATCAGCTTATGAGGTCAGCAGTCGAGGCTTTTGTTGTTCTTGATGGGGACATATGGGATCTGCTGCGTCCAACACCCCAGAGACTGGATAGTGAACTGCCACCACATGGAGGAGATAATCAGCGGTGAATGCCTCCTTATTAACGGCCCCCTGACAATACAAGGATTAGCGCTGAGATTTATTCAGAGGTCCCATGAATGTAGCGCCGCTGTGTATGAGCATCCGGCTGGCTGCAGCTTCTTAAGGAATGTACTCGAAGCGGCGATGTGGACGGGGGAGCATTGACCCCTAAAATAAAATAAAATCCCCAATAAATATAAATCCTTGAGCCGTCCTATCATCCTATTGGGGTTTCTGTTCTGCCATTTATTAGTTATGCCTGTTTAGGGAAAGCTGGGTGGCTACCACACATCACAGCTACCATATGCCACCCTGCTTTCCAAGACCGCTGAATGGCTTATTTGCCTGGTTGTGTGGTGATAGATATCCCACTTATGACTAAGAAGATTTGCCATTCTGGACTCTAGGAAATCTGGGTGACTATCCCTTCCAAGAGCTGTAATGGTGGCCATATTGGTTATCACTCCGCTTTCCCAAAACGGCACGTAACGGTGGATGCGTCCTTGTTAGCAGCCTCCTGACATTACAAGGATCAGCTCTGTGATTTATTCAGGTCTATAGCTGAAAACTTGACAGAGAAGGACGGATTTAGAGCAGTGGTCTCCAACCTATGGCTCCCCAACTGTTGCAAAACTACAACCCCCTCGTATGCTGGGAGTTGTAGTTTCTCAACGGCTGGAGAGCCACAAGTTGGAGATCACTGCTTTAGGAGAATATTCTCTATAAACATCCCATAGATGCAAAGATAATTCAGTAGATTGATATTAAACATTAATACTGGGTAATAAATCAATCTATAGTTACAAAACGACCATTTCTTTGGGTAAAGATTACCTGCTATTCATTTCCTATTTTTTTTTCCCACTAGGGTACAGCTAAGATCAGTGACTCTAACGTAACTGCATTCACTAAAATTGTCAAAAATCCACACCCTACCCTTTTAGAGGCTCAAACTGTTGTTTTGCCCACCATGCTTTACACTGCAGCTCTTCTTGTTCACATTAGGCGGTGTATGTAAAAGTGCAAACCAATCACAGTCTCAGCAGGAAGTCAGTGCATGTAAAGCTGCTTTTTTTGACAGCAAGGGTAAAATAATTATAAACTACAAACCACCAAACCAGCAGCGAGAAAAATAAGATTATCAGGTAGTTGCGGAGGCCAATGAGCCTAAATAAGGAGAATCCTAAATATTAATTTTATGCCTGAAAAGTCTTGAAAAATCTGAAATATTAGATACAAATGGAAATAATTATGAAAAATAGATTTTTCATTGACACTACTTTTTTCTCAATGGGAAGACTTCAATCCCTTGTAATCCCCTCCCCCGTCCTGCTGAAGAGTCTTATCAATTCTATTAGCCTTGTAGAGTCTTGTCGGCACATGTAAAACATATTGCTTCTCTTTTGTATTGGCGGAAGCTCACAAAGGCGCATTAATCTCTGGTGAATACCCTCATGTCATTCATTACAGCAGATGCCATCATTGAAACCACCACCACTGGCATCTGTCCCTGCACCCTGCGCTGATCTGCCCATAGACATCACAGCTCCCGTCATATACATCTGACCTTAACCAAATCACACGTTACATTTAGTATAGTACATAAAATATTGGCATACCAAATATAAAAAGATAATAATAATAATTGATCAGGTTTATTTTTTTTTGTACTTTTGTAGCTTTTAAAAAACGTTATTAAACTTTTAGTTTTACTTTTTATTAAAATGTATTGAAATACCTATGTTAATGTTTGGGTGTACCCAATGGTGTGCATACTGGAAGCAGACCCTACGACTGCTATGGGGCCCTTGGAGAGAGGGAGCCCAGTTCTGGTTGTCCCATCCCCTTTGCTACTGGGTGGCGAGAAGCTGTCAGGCTCCCCTCTCCAGAGGAACTGCATTATTAGCAAGGAAGGGTGTGAGGAATTGGCCCAGGGGCCATTGAAAGGGGGGTGGAAACAAACACCAGGTCTCTCTATCTCGGGTGGCAAAACGCTGCGCCATATTGAGGGGGCCATTTTCTAATTTTTGTCTGTTACCATAAAACTTTAAAAATCATTTTTGGTGATTTGCAATCCCAGGGCTGACAGGTCACAAATTGGAGTCCCTTTTCTTTGTCAGTGCTGCAATCACTATTGATCGCTGCATCTATGGAATTGAATGGTCCATAGCAGCGTTTCCTCCAATCTCAGTTGTTGCTATGGGGCCATTGCTGTCAATCACAGCCTCCCTTCCCGTTATGAGGAAACTTGCGGGCACAACTGCTTTGCATGGCGTTGTAAAAATGCAGTGCATTAAGGAACAGTTATAGGGAGCTTTGGAGCCTACTGTATACTGTTTATACATCGTACTCAATAATAATACAGTATGCAGTAAGCTCCTTAGCTCCCTCTTCTGGTGACTGAAGGCAGCTAGAATGTTTTCCATCTCAAACATTTATGGCATTTCCACAGGATATGCCAAAAATGTATGATAGATGCAGGTCCCAGCTCTGAGGCCCGAACCTGGTGAGATGGCCCCTGGCCCCACATCTAGGCTGGAAATTGGTGGAGAGGTGGTCCAGATCCAGAAAGAGGGGGATTTAATGGTGGATGCCACATAGATTTTATCTACTGTTATAAGAATGTGATTGTATTGATGGTGATTGCAGTGGGGTTGGTTGCAGTGATGGTGGTTGCAGTGAGGGTGATTGCAGTGAGGGTGTTTGCAGTGAGGGTGGTTGCAGTGATTATTATTGCAGTGACACTGATTGCAGTGAGGGTAATTGCTGCGAGGGTAATTGCAGTACCGCTGATTGCCAGGGTGATTGCAGTGAGGGTGGTTATATTGGTGGTGATTGCAGTGAGGGTGGTTGCTGTGATTGTTATTGCAGTGACGCTGATTGCAGTGAGGGTGATTGCTGTGATGCTGATTGCAGTGAGGGTGATTGCAGTGACGCTGATTGCAGTGAGAGTGATTCTAGTGACCCTGATTTCAGTGATGTTGATTTTAGTGACGTGGATTGCAGTGAGGGTGATTGCCGCGATGGTAGTTGCAGAGAGGGTGATAGCAGTGATACTGATTGCAGTGAGGGTGATTGCAGTGACGCTGAATGCAGTGAGGGTGATTGTAATTATGCTGATTGCAGTGAGAGTGATTGCAGTGACGCAGATTGCAGTGAGGGTGATTGCAGTGATGCAGATTGCAATGAGGGTAATTGTAGTGATGCTGATTGTAGTGTAGATTGCAGTGACACTGATCGCAGTGATGCTGATTGCAGTGAGGGTGATTGCACTGATGCTGATTGCAGTGAGGGTGATTGCAGTGAGGGTGATTGCAGTGATGCTGATTGTAGTGATGCTAATTGCTGTGAGGGTGATTGCAGTGAGGGTGATTGCAGTGATGATGATTGCAGTGATGGTAAATGCAGTGAGGGTGATTGCAGAGATGGTAGTTGCAGAGAGGGTGATTGCAGAGATGCTGATTGCAGTGAGGGTAATTGCTGTGACACTGATTGTAGTGAGGGTGATTGCAGTGATGGTGATTGCAGTGAGGGTGATTTCAGTGATGGTAGTTGCAGAGAGGGTGATTGCAGTGATGGTAGTTGCAGAGAGGGTGATTGCAGTGATGCTGATTGCAGTGATGCTGATTGCAGTGAGGGTGATTGCAGTAATGGTGATTGCAGTGATGGTAGTTGCAGAGAGGGTGATTGCAGTGACACTAATTGCCGTGATGGTGGTTGCAGTGAGAGTGATTGCAGTGAGGGTGGTTGCAGTGAGGGTGGTTGCCGTGAGGGTGGTTGCAGTGATTATTATTGCAGTGACACTGATTGCAGTGAGGGCGATTGCAGTTAGGTTTATTGCAGTGAGGGTAATTGCAGTGAGGGTTGTTATATTGGTGGTGATTGCAGTGAGGGTGGTTGCTGTGATTGTTATTGCAGTGAGGGTGATTGCAGTGAGGGTGATTGCAGTGACGCTGATTGCAGTGACGCTGATTGCAGTGACGCTGATTTCAGTGAGAGTGATTGTAGTGACCCTGATTTCAGGCATGCTGATTGTAGTAACGTGGATTGCAGTGAGGGTGATTGCAGCGATGGTAGTTGCAGAGAGGGTGATAGCAGTGATGCTGATTGCAGTGAGGGTGATTGCAGTGACGCTGAATGCAGTGAGGGTGATTGTAATGATGCTGATTGCAGAGAGAGTGATTGCAGTGACGCAGATTGCAGTGAGGGTGATTGCAGTGAGGGTGATTGCAGTGACGCAGATTGCAATGAGGGTAATTGTAGTGATGCTGATTGTAGTGTATATTGCAGTGACACTGATTGCAGTGACGCTGATTGCAGTGAGGGTGATTGTAGTGATGCTGATTGTAGTGATGCTGATTGCAGTGAGGGTGATTGCAGTGATGCTGATTGTAGTGATGCTAATTGCAGTGAGGGTGATTGCAGTGACACGGATTGCAGTGAGGGTGTGATGGTAGTTGCAGTGAGGGTGATTGCGGAGATGGTAGTTGCAGAGAGGGTGATTGCAGCGATGCTGATTGCAGTGAGGGTAATTACAGTGACACTGATTGTAGTGAGGGTGATTGCAGTGATGGTGATTGCAGTGAGGGTGATTGTAGTGATGGTAGTTGCAGAGAGAGTGATTGCAGTGATGCTGATTGCAGTGAGGGTGATTTCAGTGAGGGTGATTGCAGTGATGGTAGTTGCAGAGAGGGTGTTTGCGGCGATGCTTATTGCAGTGGCACTGATTATAGTGAGGGTGATTGCAGTGATGGTAATTGCAGTGAGGGTGATTGCAGGGATGATAGTTGCAGAGAGGGTGATTGCAGTGATGCTGATTGCAGCGATGCTGATTGCAGTGAGGGTGATTGCAGTGATGGTGATTGCAGTGAGGGTGATTGCAGCGAGGCTTATTGCAGTGATGCTGATTGCCGTGATGCTGATTGCCGTGATGCTGATTGCAGTGATGGGGATTGTAGTGAGGGTGATTGCAGTGAGGGTAATTGCAGTGATGGTGATTGCAGTGATGGTAGTTGCAGTGAGGGTGATTGCAGTGATGGTAGTTGCAGTGAGGGTGATTGCAGTGAGGGTGATTGCAGTGATGGTGATTGCAGTGATGGTAGTTGCTGTGAGGGTGATTGCAGTGATGGTAGTTGCAGTGAGGGTGATTGCAGTGATGCTGATTGTAGTGATTCTGATTGCAGTGATGCTGATTGTAGTGATGCTGTTTCCAGTGAGGGTGATTGCAGTGACGTGAATTGCAGTGAGGGTGATTGCAGTGAGGGTGATTGCAGTGATGGTTGTTGCTGTGAGGGTGGTTGCATTGAGGGTTATTGCAGAGCTTTCTTCAATTATTAGGTTCAACCATGGTTTTATTCATACGATCCAATTCAATATAAACATCCATGTACAGAGACTGTGTCAGGTGTGCCCATGTATATCAAGGTATATCCTTCTTCTAAGTACTGGAAGTTTTGTCCAATCTCAGGATTAGCCCATTCATAAACAGGAAGGGTAGCAACAATGGAGTAAATAAAAATAAAATGTAAATGAGATTGTTACCCCTGAAGTCATCATTCATGTGCTCTGCAATGTATCTTATCTACAACAAATAGAGGGCGCAGAATACTATAATGTACTAAGTCAATATCCCATTATGCTCTCATTCCAAAATTAGTTTTTGGGAGTTTTTTTCAACTTACTTTTGGTTCAATATCACTTTTAAATTTTATTAATTTTTTTGCTACACTGAAATTAGGAAGTCCCTTGGCTACACCATTAAATTATTTAGGTGTTTTTGTCTATTTCTTTAAAAATAAATAAAATCTATATGAAAAACCTCTGGTACGACTTCACACTTTTTTGTTACACAGGAACTAGAGAAGCCCCTTGGCCACTTCACTGAACCATTTGGGTCAGGGGTAGACATGGACAGTATAGGGCCGCTTTGCAAGAAAAGTATGTGTTTTTGCTAATTTTTATTTGTTTTTCATTAAAATGAAAAACCTTTGATTTTAACTTCACTATTTTTTTTTTTGTTATATCAAACTTATAGAAAACCCGTGGGCCATTGGTCTTTTGTCTATTTTTCTTGTTTTGTTTTTTTTTTTTGTTTTTTTTTTTTAATTAAAATGAAAAACCCTTGGTTCAACTTCACTATTTTTTTTAAATAATGTCAGTACACAGATCACAGATCCTTTCCTTTTTTTGTTCCTATTTTGTTTATTGTTGTTCTTCTTTTTTGTTATTGTTGGCTGAATGTTACACTTTGTTTTGTTACACTGGAAGTCTTTTGGTCACTCCATTAAACCATTTTGGGTGTTCTTGTGTATAATTTCTTCCTTTTTTCATTACCAAATACCTTTGGCTCACCTTTACACGTTTCTTTGTTACACAGGAATTACGAAAGGAAAAATCTTGGCCACTCCAGTTTAGGTGTCTTTGTTATTCTTGTTTCTTTTTCTTTGTTGATTTGTTTTTTGTTTTTTATTATAATAAAAGAAAAACCTTTGTTCAACCTTACACTTTTTTTGTTACACAGGAATCAGGAAGCCCCTTGGCCTCTTTATTGCACCGTTTGGGTCAGAGGCAGACATGGACAGCATAGGGCCACTATGCAAGAGAATTATGTGTCTTTGTCTATTTGTTTGTCATTGTTCTTTCATTAAAATCATAAACCTTAGGTTCAATGTCATGATTTTTTTGCAATACAAAAATTAGGAACCCCTCTGACTATTCAATTAAACTGTATCTTGTTTTTGTTTCTGTTTCTTTTTTAATTATAATAAAAAAACATTGGTTCAACTTCACACTTTTTTTCACAGGAATTAGGAAACCCCATGGCCACTCCACAACATTTTTCAGTTATTGTGGCTTTTTCCATTATTTTTTTTTAGTTGTTGTAGCTTTATTTTATTGTCATCAAAAACTTTTAATTCAACTTCCCATTTTTTGATACACAAAAAAGTAGGAAACCCTGTGGCAACTCCATTAACATGTTTGAGTGTTTTTGTCTATTTTTGTTCTTGCCTTTTTTATTCATTATTAGGAAAAACCCTTGGTTCAACATACGTTGACGTTGATGTTGTTATTGTTGTTGTTGTTATTATTATTATTATTAAACAGGAATTAAACCTTTTGACTTTTATTGGCTGTGTTGGTCTTTTTTTTTTATGTAAAAATTTTTGTAGAACGTCAGACAGATTTCTACACACTGAGTCACAGCGTTCACCCAGCTCAATGCTGGCATAACACAATCTGTCAGGGATTGTTAGTCCATTATTTTCACCAGCAAACTGTGAATATGTCAATTGCATTGGCGGTCAAACACACTCAAGCCCCTGCCCCCCCCCCCCCCCCCCATTAACACACACGGAGACAAAAGGATTATTAGGAGATAAATTAGACAACAGGTGACAAAGAGCTTGGAGTTGGACCCATCTGCTGGTCTTCTTGGCGCGTGCAAGTCTTGTGCTTGTATCTGGACGTCTCTTGGATGTGAGGCCACTGGAAGGGTCATAGACTGTTTGCATGGGGAATTAAGGAATCCTATGGGAGCTTCAAGTGCTAAGGAACTAAAAAGGCGATGATCCTCTGTTACTGGCTACTTCAGCCTGATAACTCTTCATTTATTGTTATTTATATGGTGCAAACATAGTCCGCAGCGTTGTACATACACTCACGTTCCTTATAATGGGAGTGATTTAACTTATATCGACATATTATGGAATTTCTTTATATGCAGTTCCATAGCAGGGATGTATCTACTGTTAAAGTAATTTAGATTTTAATGACCATCCTCACCATTTTTAAGATCTCTGCATGCTGTCAGTAAATGGAACTATTCTCTTTTACATCCAGAGAGTCCACATCTTTTTTTTACAGAAACAGCGCCTCTCTTGTATATATGGGTTGTGTCTAATATTGCAGCCCAGCTTTAATTACTTAAATGGGGATAAGCTGCAAACCAGACACAGAATGGCACAGAAAGGTAATCTTGGACTGTTCCTTTAATATATTATTCTGTGTTCAGAGCAATGTGTTTTGTCTGTTGGTTACAAGTCTCAGGAGTTGGAGTATGATCCAATCTAAATGCGCTTGCCACCAGCCCTGCATAGAAAGCATTGCCACAGGCTGATCTACAAAATAAGAAATGAAGTAATAGTAATAGTAAGAATTTCTCCCACTGTCACCCATGCTGGATTTTCCTTTGGCGGGTATATTTATGGCTATGGACAGGCAATGTTGCCACCTATGGTCCAGCACAGTGGGAGAAAGTTATTAATTCCAGTTTTCTGGTGTAATCTATAAAATATTGAACCTGCATTATTGTAGTGGTCTCCAACTTGTTGCTCTCCAGCTATCGCAAAACTACAACTTCCAATATAAGAATGTTGGGAGTTGTAGTTTTGCGACAACTGGAAGCCACAGGTGGGAATCCACTGCATTACGGCTATGGGAAAAGAAAGTTGCATGACTGGATTAACACAGAAGTCACACGTTGTGCCCACACTTGATCCAGACATTGTAATAGGCCTAATTCACACGAGCGTGTCCATTTTGCGTGCGTAAAAAATGCAGCGTTTTTCCTGCATTGCAGTTCTGTGTAGCATCCGTGTACGGTGCGCGTCTGCATTTATTATGGGTGCGTGATGCGCAAAAAAACACACAAGAATAGGACATGCAGTGAGTTTCACGCAGCGGATACACGCTGCATGAAAAAAACTGAATATCTGAATGGCCCCATTGAATTACATAGGTCCGTGTGACGTCCGTTGTTTTAATGCGCATAACACAGACGTGAAATACGCTTGTGTGAATAAGGGTATGTTCACACGCACTAATTACGGACGTAATTCGGGCGTTTTTGCCCAGAATTACGTCCGAAAATAGCGCCTCAATAGCGTTGACAAACATCTGCCCATTGAAAGCAATGGGCAGACGTTTGTCTGTTCACACGAGGCGTATATTTACGCACCGCTGTCAAATGACGGCGCGTAAATAGACGCCCGCGTCAAAGAAGTGACCTGTCACTTCTTTGGCCGTAATTGGAGCCGTTACTCATTGACTCCAATGAATAGCAGCGCCAATTACGTCCATAATGGACGCGGCGTTCAAGCGCCTGCACATGCCGTTACGGCTGAAATTACGGGGATGTTTTCAGGTGGAAACATCCCCGTAATTTCAGCCGTTACGGACGCTGTCGTGTGAACATACCCTAAGGCCTAAGGTTGTCTATAGGTTCCTCATTCACACTTGTAGGGTTTGTGGTCTATGGCGACACAGTGTGAGGGAAATGTCACCACAGATGCCGCCAGCCCCTGATCCTTGGATTCAGCACTCTCTTACCCCCTCCCCTGACACTGACACCCTGGGAAAATGTTCTCCATCTCTCCTCATACAATGGGGTCCACTGTGGGCTGTGCACAGATGGTGATCAGACGCCAAGATCTTTTTATAGGACAACAAAAGAGAAAACGTTATAATGTTAATACAACATGAAACATCTCTGCACTTAACAAGTCTGAGCTTTTGCAATAGACTCATGTGTAAGGATGGTGGGAAGTGAGGCAGGGGTGGAGGAGGGGTCCCAGGGGATGAAGTGAAGGGGGATCATGGGGATTAATACTGGATATTGTCAGTTTGGGGGAGGGGGCGCGTGCAGAATTTTTCAATTTGCATTCAGTCTGGGAAAAAATAAAAGCGGTAAACTGACAGCTATCTGTGCAATGGTGGGAAATATATCATTGTGCAATAAAGGATGTCCTAAGAAAACAATATATATTACAAAGATACAACAAGGTATATAGAAAAAGAAGAAAATGTAAAACCTGGAATATAAAATTAGATAAATTAAACAAATTCATGAATTATAAACTCAGTATGCAATAAGATAGATAGATGATAGATAGATAGATAGATAGATAGATAGATAGATAGATAGATAGATAGATAGATAGATAGATAGATAGATAGATAGATAGATAGATAGATAGATAGATAGAATAGATAGATAGAATAGATAGATAGATAGATAGATAGATAGATAGATAGATAGATAGATAGATAGATAGATAGATAGATAGATAGATAGATAGATAGATAGATAGATAGATAGATAGATATGAGATAGATAGATAGATAGATAGATAGATAGATAGATAGATAGATAGATAGATAGATAGATAGATAGATAGATAGATAGATAGATAGATAGATAGATAGATAGATAGATAGATAGATAGGAGATAGATAGATAGGAGATAGATAGATAGGAGATAGATAGATAGATAGATAGATAGATAGATAGATAGATAGATAGATAGATAGATAGATAGATAGATAGATAGATAGATAGATAGATAGATAGATAGATAGATAGATAGATAGATAGATAGATATGGGATAGATAGATAGATAGATAGATAGATAGATAGATAGATAGATAGATAGATAGATAGATAGATAGATAGATAGATAGATAGATAGATAGATAGATAGATAGGAGATAGATAGATAGATAGGAGATAGATAGATAGGAGATAGATAGATAGATAGATAGATAGATAGATAGATAGATAGATAGATAGATAGATAGATAGATAGATAGATAGATAGATAGATAGATAGATAGATAGATAGATAGATAGATAGATAGATAGATAGATAGATAGATAGATAGGTATGAGATAGATACAACAGTTATATATTATAACATAATGATAACATTACTGGTACTTGTGGTTAAAAACAGATAAACTAAACCTAACTGGATAAAACATTGTGATCTGATGAGTTTTGGGCTGTATTTATGTGTTGCACGGAGAACTGGTGATAATAACATGGACTGCGGGAATGTAATAAGGAGCAGAACAGAGGTCACTGGAGACATCTGTCTATAGAGAAGACGCGTGCACAACGCGAGCCTCAAACTTCTCATTATTATGTACGTGGAATCACCCGATGTCCTCACACAACAATGAAGTACAGGATATTATCTATCTATCTATCTATCTATCTATCTATCTATCTATCTATCTATCTATCTATCTATCTATCTATCTATCTATCTAAAATATATTCATCTATCTATCTATCTATCTATCTATCTATCTATCTATCTATCTATCTATCTATCTATCTATCTATCTATCTATCTATCTATCTATCTATCTATCATCTATCTATCTATCTATCTATCTAACTATCTATCTATCTATCTATCTATCTATCCATCCATCACTTTTGTTTTCCAGTAGTTCCATGTTCATACACAGTTATATAATATTTATTCAGACAAGTTAGTTCCAGCGTTACATTCTCTGTTATCACCATTTACAATATGCACCATATAGAGGTCTGATCTCCTTTTCCCTGTAACGATGATGAATATAATAATTCATAGCTGATTCCAGAATTACTCACCATCTCCTCGATCCTTGTATTGACTTCTCTCCTCCTTTATAATGTAACATACTTGTCTTGGATGCAATGTAACAATTCAGGAGCGATATAAAGTGTCAGCCAGCACCTCAGCCTCGGAGGATCTGCTACACTGGGCTTCTTGCTGAGACTACAGTTGACAGGGGCGTGTAGACATTGGAGGCAAGTGAGGGGGGGGGGGGTCAATCATAGCTAAGTAGGTAGACAATAATATTATGACTATTATAATTATATAATAACACAATAAACATCAAAGAAATATTACCAAGGAGGAGGAGATTGATGGTTGGGGCTGTATAGGGAGATGAAGTTGATTGGGACTATACATGGAGGTGAGGTTGAGACTGTATAGGAGATGAGGTTGTTTTTTACTGTATAAGGAAGGTGAGGTTGATTGGTATTGTATAGGGAGGTGAGGTTGGTTGGTACTGTATAAGGAAGTGAGGTTGAGACTATATAGCAGATGAGGTTGCTTGGTACTGCATAGGAATGAGAGGTTGATTGGTACTGTATAGGGAGGTGAGGTTGGTTGGTACTGTATAGGGAGGAGTGGTTGGTTGGTTGGTTGGTTTGTTGGTTGGTTGGTGCAGTATAGGGAGGTGAGGTCGCAACTGTATAGGAGATGAGATTGGTTGGTACTGTAAAGGGAAATTTGGTTGGTGCTGTATAGGGAGGTTTGGTTGGTTGATACTGTATAGGGTGGTGAGGTTGGTTGGTGTTGTATAGGGAGGTAAGGATAGGACTGTATAGGGTGGTAATGTTCGTTAGTACTGTACAGGAAGGAGAGGTTGGTTGGTACCATATAGAGAGAAGAGGTTGGTTAATACTGTTTAGGGTGGTGAGGTTGGCTGGTACTGTATGGAGGTGGGAGGAGAAGGTGATTAGCACTATGCAAGTGGTGGACAGGCTATAGAGAGGAGAAAATGATGGGGAGTCTGAGGGCAATTTCACGAGAAGAGACGATGATGGGGATTATAGAGAGAGGAGAAGATATAGACAATACAGAGAAGAGACGATGATGGGGATTATATAGAGAGGAGAAGATAGAGACAATAACGAGAAGAGATGATGATGGGGATTATATAGAGAGGAGAAGATAGAGACAATAACGAGAAGAGATGGTGATGGGGATTATATAGAGAGGAGAAGATAGGGACAATACAGAGAAGAGTCGATGATGGGGATTATATAGAGAGGAGAAGATATGGACAATACAGAGAAGAGACGATGATCGGGATTATATAGAGAGGAGAAGATAGAGACAATAACGAGAAGAGACGATGATGGGGATTATATAGATAGGAGTAGATAGAGACAATACAGAGAAGAGACGATGATGGGGATTATATAGAGAGGAGAAGATAGGGACAATACAGAGAAGAGTCGATGATGGGGATTATATAGAGAGGAGAAGATATGGACAATACAGAGAAGAGACGATGATGGGGATTATATAGAGAGGAGAAGATAGGGACAATACAGAGAAGAGACGATGATGGGGATTATATAGATAGGAGTAGATAGAGACAGTACAGAGAAGAGACGATGATGGGGATTATATAGAGAGAAGAAGATATGGACAATACAGAGAAGAGTCGATGATGGGGATTATATAGATAGGAGTAGATAGAGACAGTACAGAGAAGAGACGATGATGGGGATTATATAGAGAGAAGAAGATATGGACAATACAGAGAAGAGTCGATAATGGGGATTATATAGAGAGGAGTAGATAGAGACAATACAGAGAAGAGACGATGATGGGGATTATATAGAGAGGAGAAGATAGGGACAATACAGAGAAGAGTCGATGATGGGGATTATATAGAGAGGAGAAGATATGGACAATACAGAAGAGACGATGATGGGGATTATATAGATAGGAGTAGATAGAGACAGTACAGAGAAGAGACGATGATGGGGATTATATAGAGAGAAGAAGATATGGACAATACAGAGAAGAGACGATGATGGGGATTATATAGAGAGGAGAAGATAGGGACAATACAGAGAAGAGACGATGATCGGGATTATATAGAGAGGAGAAGATAGAGACAATAACGAGAAGAGACGATGATGGGGATTATATAGATAGGAGTAGATAGAGACAATAACGAGAAGAGACGATGATGGGGATTATATAGAGAGGAGAAGATAGGGACAATACAGAGAAGAGTCGATGATGGGGATTATATAGAGAGGATAAGATATGGACAATACAGAGAAGAGACGATGATGGGGATTATATAGAGAGGAGAAGATAGGGACAATACAGAGAAGAGTCGATGATGGGGATTATATAGAGAGGAGAAGATATGGACAATACAGAGAAGAGACGATGATGGGGATTATATAGAGAGGAGAAGATATGGACAATACAGAGAAGAGACGATGATGGGGATTATATAGAGAGGAGAAGATAGGGACAATACAGAGAAGAGTCGATGATGGGGATTATATAGAGAGGAAAAGATATGGACAATACAGGGAAGAGACGATGATGGGGATTATATAGAGAGGAGAAGATATGGACAATACAGAGAAGAGACGATGATGGGGATTATATAGAGAGGAGAAGATAGAGAAAATACAGAGAAGAGACGATGATGGGGATTATATAGAGAGGAGAAGATAGAGAAAATACAGAGAAGAGACGATGATGGGGATTATATAGAGAGGAGAAGATAGGGACAATACAGAGAAGAGTCGATGATGGGGATTATATAGATAGGAGTAGATAGAGACAGTACAGAGAAGAGACGATGATGGGGATTATATAGAGAGAAGAAGATATGGACAATACAGAGAAGAGTCGATAATGGGGATTATATAGAGAGGAGTAGATAGAGACAATACAGAGAAGAGACGATGATGGGGATTATATAGAGAGGAGAAGATAGGGACAATACAGAGAAGAGTCGATGATGGGGATTATATAGAGAGGAGAAGATATGGACAATACAGAAGAGACGATGATGGGGATTATATAGATAGGAGTAGATAGAGACAGTACAGAGAAGAGACGATGATGGGGATTATATAGAGAGAAGAAGATATGGACAATACAGAGAAGAGACGATGATGGGGATTATATAGAGAGGAGAAGATAGGGACAATACAGAGAAGAGACGATGATCGGGATTATATAGAGAGGAGAAGATAGAGACAATAACGAGAAGAGACGATGATGGGGATTATATAGATAGGAGTAGATAGAGACAATAACGAGAAGAGACGATGATGGGGATTATATAGAGAGGAGAAGATAGGGACAATACAGAGAAGAGTCGATGATGGGGATTATATAGAGAGGATAAGATATGGACAATACAGAGAAGAGACGATGATGGGGATTATATAGAGAGGAGAAGATAGGGACAATACAGAGAAGAGTCGATGATGGGGATTATATAGAGAGGAGAAGATATGGACAATACAGAGAAGAGACGATGATGGGGATTATATAGAGAGGAGAAGATATGGACAATACAGAGAAGAGACGATGATGGGGATTATATAGAGAGGAGAAGATAGGGACAATACAGAGAAGAGTCGATGATGGGGATTATATAGAGAGGAAAAGATATGGACAATACAGGGAAGAGACGATGATGGGGATTATATAGAGAGGAGAAGATATGGACAATACAGAGAAGAGACGATGATGGGGATTATATAGAGAGGAGAAGATAGAGAAAATACAGAGAAGAGACGATGATGGGGATTATATAGAGAGGAGAAGATAGAGAAAATACAGAGAAGAGACGATGATGGGGATTATATAGAGAGGAGAAGATAGAGAAAATACAGAGAAGGTCAACAAGTCACCTTTACATGAGATAGTGGAGGGGACAATAAAAGAAAAAGGTGGAAGGGATAATGCAATAATAAAAAGAAGAACATGATGGGAATTGGGACCTACATAGAGAGGAGAAGGTCGAGGAGACATAGCAGAGGAGAGAAGGTGACATGATGATGAGAACTATGCAAGTGGTAGGCACAAGACAGAAAACACAATGAAGAGGAATATACGGCAAAAATTAGGGGTGTATGAATGAGGTAATGGTATAGTATGAACACCACTGACGGAGCACACCCCATATACAATACATCATCACAGCAGGTAACCTATAGATAACAAAACATTTCTTCCCATAGACCACTGAATAATTTACTAAACTGACAGTAAAGCCTAATACATGACAGTAACTCTGCAGCCAGAAGTTATGCAGTGAATGTATGAGAAATACCGAAATCGCAATCTTTCAGTACCACTAAAGCAGTGAACAGCGATCACAATGTATAATCGATTGTAGCCTGACCTGGTACTGAGTATTATCTCAGCCCGATTCCTGAGTGTAGCCAAGCCCCTTCCCCATTGTACCCCCTCCGCCTCCCTTATACTCTTCCTCCATCATTATCCAGTAGATGTATTTCTTATACTTTTACAGGCAGATGGTGTTCAGTCACCTTGTTCTCCTTACAATAAGACAAATGATGGAGATAACAGGTGGGATATGAGTATTACCCCCAAGCTGTCAGAAATAATGTCTACAGAATAAGTAGGGAAGTGGGCGGGACTTAGAGAGGTGGAGTCACTACTTGGAAAAAGGACGCTATATGACCCATCTGCCTCAATGCCCGGGTCACGTGATTATTTACCCCCTATGTTCAAATCTGTTCACCCCCCTGAACATAGTAAGAATGGGCAGCTTGTTCTATACTGCGTTACAGACCACAAAGACTGAATACACTGTCATTATATAGGTATACGGGGATGCAATATAATGTATGGCTCCATATTACTCCCTATCATTCCTTATTAGCCTGCTGCAGAGGACCCAGTTGCAAAGTCCTATCGAAGATTGTTCATAATCCATTTCGTGATAGATCTTTACATATATCTAGTACACATCACAGCTATAAATGCTTGCTATATATAGTCCTCACTGCTACACCTGTAGCTTGTATGTAGTAATGCTATGTATGTCTCTCTCATTTTCTTTTTGTATTTGTCTTGTCTTCTCTCCTTGTCTGTATCGCATTCTCTCATTCTTTGTCTGCCTCTGTCTGTCTGTCTGTCTGTCTGTCTTTCTCCCTCTCTCTTTCTCTTTCAGTCTACCTCTCTCTGTCTTTTCTCACTTTGTCTCCCTCAGTCTCCATCGATCTCTCTCTCTCTCTCTCTCTCTCTCTCTCGTCTCCGACTCTTTTCTGAGTCTAATTCCCCCTCTCTTTGCTTCTGTCTCTCTATCTCTGACTCTTTGTCTCTGTTTATCTCTGCCTGTCTCTTGTTCTTCTCTCTCAAGATTTCAGTGACATCTAATGAGCAGTAAGATCGTTTCAGAACCATCTGTTGATGTAGGAGACGCGTGCAAACCTCATGCCTCATCCTCATTCATCCAGATCACTCTCCATTCAATTAGTGGTGGATCAATGTAACCAGAGCCTCAGCCTGACGCGTGCACTGTGTGTACGTCTCATATCTATCTATCTATCTATCTATCTATCTATCTATCTATCTATCTATCTATCTATCTATCTATCTATCTATCTATCCATCCATCCATCCATCCATCCATCCATCCATCCATCCATCCATCCATCCATCCATCCATCCATCCATCTATCTATCTATCTATCTATCTATCTATCTATCTATCTATCTATCTATCTATCTATCTGATATGGACATGCTCACCACACCATAAAGCAGTATCTGTCTCCCACTCGCTTTCTACCTACAAGGCTTTATATAGGGGATCAGCCATACAGTTGTCTTGGTACATGCATGCATAGTAAATTTATAATGATATATGAAATGGCCACTGCATATGGAATCGTCTCTGAAGCCACAGAATATCACATAACATCAAGAACCTGGATTACATTTTCTATTTAATAATAACGCTGGTGATATTTAGCGCTCCACAATAAAAAAAAAAAAAAACAAGATATGTTTGATGGGAAAATGCAGCAACTGGTGATAAAAACATCCTCATCCATTGTATCGTCTCTAACCATATTAAAACACTGGTGCCCCATCTTTATCTCAATATATAGAAGGTAATCAAATGTACCCATATCCAAGCCTTGGCATACCATGTGGATAAATACATATTGGTTAGGACTCACTTTTATTTGACAAAATCCGTCAATGGACTTTAATCCGTCAATGTATGGTTTGATACTTTATTCAGCACGCTCACTACATATTTGATTTGTAAAATATAAAGGTAATGATGAGAACAGCTGCTGAACTAGATTTGCTATGGATCCCTCTATAACCAAATGACAAGAAATCGTAATATTTTACCTAGGAAGATGAAGAATAATAGCAGTTTATAAGAAGTAATATACTCGTTTTTACTTTACAAGATCAGGAAATGGATCGTGACTTATACCACTTGCAGCACGCTCGCTATATATCTGAATGCTAAAATATATAATATGATAATGATGATCAGGATGAGGATATTGCTGAACTAGATTTGGATCCCTCTATAACATAATCAGGGCCCTTTTACACGGAAAGATATTCTCCACTTAAGGGCAGGATCACACACGCACAGTTTTGATGCAGTTTTTGTGGCAGTTTCGTGCTCCGTCTTTTAAGCCAAACACAAAAGTGGACACAAAAGAAAGGAGATGCATCAGTCTTTATACCTTTCCTTCCTTTTCTATCCACTTCTGACTTTGGCTCAAAAAATTGAGCCAAAAACTGCATCTAAACTGTGTGTGATCCTAGCCTTAACTACAATGTTCCCTCTATTAAATATAGTGTATATGTTATCTATGTAGTTTATGTTTATATGTAAGCACCACATTTCTAGTAGTTTCTTGTAGTGAGATTATAGTAGTGGGCATATTTGACCATTTATATTGCTGTATAACGGCAAGCACTTACCTGGGAAAATGAAAGATATTCAACCTGTAACAATAAGCAAACCTGTGTAATAGAGCTGGGAAAAATTAATACAAAAAAAGTCTATTGAGCGTTTACACTTACCCATATTGAACGTAATAGTGATACTATGGGGGATATAAATAATACATATAAATATAAGTTTGCAGTTAATACATAGATAAATGGTGGTAGTAGTAGTAGTAGTAGGGATAGTAGTTACTTCGATTTCTGCATATGTAGAGAGGATAAGACGTCGTTCTAGTATCAATAGAAGAGATTGGACAAATGTAACAGTAGGGAGTAGTTGAACGGATTGGTGCCTACCTGATATTACCTATAGGAAGCTATTGTCTATACAAAGATCAATTTCAAGATGTTATAGTGAATCAGAACAGATCATGAAGACTAACCCTACTCAAAACCTGAAAATGCCCCCAAATATCCCACTCCACTCTTATCACATTAAAAGGGTCCAGGAAGCAGAGATAAGGGGTGCTGTTTGGTGAAGTCTTCACACTATACATCTTATTTAGGTATTCCTGTCCATGGTGTGACATGGGGGAAGCACTGAGGTCACTGTGATTTTCTTTATTTGACTCGGATACTGAAATTGTGTTAGTTAGGGAAAGAAAATGACAGTTCTCTCCATGTAACAGCAGTTATACAGTTTGAGGAGGCCACCATTTTTATTATTAATTATTATTATTATTATTATTATTATTATTATTGCTCCAGTGTAATTGATTTAAAAAATGAAGCAACTTTGCAAATATTTTTGATTAAAAACCTCCAACACTTTTGTGTGCACAGATGCTATGAAGATCTATATGTCTCCTTGGTAACAGACTACAAACAAACTGTGTAGTCTGACCAAACATTCAAACTCCCTTCTGCCCCTTACTTCTTGTCGTTCGAAAGAATAAGGGGACTGGTGGAAGTTACTATGACTATGCAGAGACAGACTACACCCAGGAATCGTGTAGTCTGTAGTATAGTATTGAGTCTCGTAGGTCTGCATGGGAGCTGTACACACAAAAAGGTAGGAGATTTTGTAACGGAGATTATTTGTACGTTTTTAAGATGCATAGTAGGAATAAATATGTCAGCAAAAGTATACATAGCCTTTAAATCAAGGAGAATAAATATAAGATTGAGGGGCTTCACCTAGAAATCCTTACACTACTCTTGGTGGGGGCTAACAAAATGTGAAAACTACAATTAATAGGAAACTTGAAGAGTTTTGATAAAGCCCAAATAATGTGCATCTCTTCAATGGTAACCTTTGTACATGAGCATAGAGGTGACACTTGAATACACAGAAGGCTTCACATTCAGGTGAATGCATATAGATCCTATCAGTTTTCATCAGATCTGAGCCCCAATAAGTTCTCCCCCATTATGTGACAAGATCACTATAGTTCTTTTTTTGCCTAATTTAATTTGCCCCAATGCATTCAATGATCTCTTCTCACTACATCTCAGCATCTTGGCATCAACCATCTTCATCATCATCATCATCATCATCATCATATTACTATTATTATTATTATTATTATTATTATTATTATTATTATTATTATTATTATTATGTTTCACAAAACTTACAGTAAAGTATCACTTATAATATCTTACCTTATGTGACGTCTATGAGCAGTAAACAGTCTTGAAGGACACGAGCTAAAAAACAATCTAGACTCAGTGATGATGGTTGAAGGATGAGCTATGAGGTCTCAGGCATGAGGGCTGTGGGATGGGGCATGAGTGTTGTGGGGTGGGGTTGGAACTGTGCACCCTATTCCCCTCCATCTGTTCTGTCTTGACGCGTGTGGCTCTCGTGTCTCATCATGCCATTGACCAGGACCAGGGGTGGGAATCTTATCTGCACACAATACCCTCATTACTGGAGATTACACGGGGGATTCAGCCGTTACCTAAGCTCTCCTCATGTAGTAAAGTTTAAATCTTAATTAAAACAGCCATGAAATGATATTGATGGAGCATTTGAGTCTACAGCTGCTGTGCAGTAACTGCTTGTCTGATGGGAGTTACATTCCACAATTGTGCATTCTAGAAACACAAAGGGTTCTGTGGACAAAATGCAAGTGTGCCAGAGTTTAGGGGGCAGAAAGGGTCATACAGAAATATGGGGTGTAATGTATGTTATTGAAAGAGATAGATAGATAGATAGATAGATAGATAGATAGATAGATAGATAGATAGATAGATAGATAGATAGATAGATAGATAGATAGATAGATAGATAGATAGATAGATAGATAGATAGATAGATAGATAGATATGAGAGATAGATAGATAGATAGATAGATAGATAGATAGATAGATAGATAGATAGATAGATAGATAGATAGATAGATAGATAGATAGATAGATAGATAGTAAAGCTGAGCTTGTTTTCGAGCTATTAGGTAGTAATAATAATAATAATAATAATAATAATAATAATAATAATAATAATAATAAAAAAGGTACACCTGCAGTCCTATGTAAAATCATAAAATCAAAGATAGATAGACATGAGATATATAGATGATAGATGATAGATAGATAGATAGATAGATAGATAGATAGATAGATAGATAGATAGATAGATAGATAGATAGATAGATAGATAGATAGATAGATAGATAGATAGATAGATAGATAGATAGACAGACAGACAGACAGATAGATAGGCTCACAGCTGCGTTGCGTGTTTTAAGTTTGGAGGGAGAGGGGATCGCTGGAGTTTTACTTTTTTCTTAAATGACACTAGAAAGTGTAGGTGAAATCATGCTGGAGTGAGCAGCCCTGGATGTAAAGGGGAAACATAGAGGTTCACAGGGCATGGGGGAGGGGAGAGGTCTGAAAGGGTCACTCACAAATCTCTGCACCGAGTAATAGTCTGTCCTTATTCTGACCAAGATGACAATTTCCAGCACTGAAGTTCTCGATCATCCCAGAACAGTTGTTTTTGGACTTTAAACAAATGTTCAGACCGACTGCTGTGTTGAGATGTGGATCATATTGTATATGTTATAAATTGTGTATCGGTTTGTTACTTTCCTTTTGTACCCATATTCTAAACCACAGTATGCAATAAATTGACCTGATATGCAAATGATACCTGTGTGAACCTGTAATTACAGGAAACCCATCCCCTAGCCTGGTACACCCCAAGGGTTTCTAAGATTGAAGGGATTCAGGAGCCTTTTAATTATATTTTAAGATGGCATAAAATGAATACACAAGTTTACATTCCTAATGATTGGCATGGTATGAATCAACATAAGATGCTTTTATTGATTACCATGCCACTATTTGGGGGTAACCTGCAAAAACAAACACATTTTTGAGTGTCAAGAGCAGACCCTTAGGGCATGGCCACACGTAGCGGAATTGCTCTGTAATTCCGCTGTGGACACTCCGCAGTGGAAATCCGCAGCGGACCCGTTTCTCCATTGCCTTCCACAGCTTTGTGGTTGGGTTCGTTTGCACGTTGCGGACAATTCCACTGCGGAGCATAGGCTGCGGTGCGGAATTTGGTGTCCGCAGCATACAATGGTTGTTGCGGACGTGTGGCGGACTGTTTGCGGACTCATTGCGGAATTTCTCCATTGACTTCAATGGAGATTCTAAGTTCCGCAATGAAGTCCACAGATGTAATGTAGATGTTATGTGTGCTGCAGAGCGTGTTGGTTTTTAAACTTGACATTTCTTCATTCTGGCTGGACCTATGTGAAGTGCTTCCCTTCTCTCTATCAGTGCAGGATAGAGAGAAGGGACAGCACTTTCCCTAGTGAAAGTAAACAAATTTCATACTAACCGGCCGTTGTCTTGGTGACGCGTCCCTCTTTCGGCATCCAGCCCGACCTCCCTGGATGACGCGGCAGTCCATGTGACCGCTGCAGCCTGTGATTGGCTGCAGTCGTCACTTAGACTGAAACGTCATCCTGGGAAACCGGACTGGAGACAGAAGCAGGGAGTTCTCGGTAAGGGCATGACCACACGTGGCGGATTTCCTCCGCAACTGTCCGCATCAATGCCGCACAGAATCTGCGTTGCAGATTCTGCTGCGGATCTGCACAAAATGTGCAGTAAATTGATGCGGACTAGCTGCTGCGGACTGCGGGAAAAGTGCTTCCCTTCTCCCTATCAGTGCAGGATAGAGAGAAGGGACAGCACTTTCCCTAGTGAAAGTAAACAAATTTCATACTTACCGGCCGTTGTCTTGGTGACGCGTCCCTCTTTCGGCATCCAGCCCGACCTCCCTGGATGACGCGGCAGTCCATGTGACCGCTGCAGCCTGTTATTGGCCTGTGATTGGCTGCAGCCGTCACTTAGACTGAAACGTCATCCTGGGAAGCCGGACTGGAGACAGAAGCAGGGAGTTCTCGGTAAGTATGAACTTCTATTTTTTTACAGGTTGCTGTATATTGTGATCGGTAGTCACTGTCCAGGGTGCAGAAACAGTTACTGCCGATCGCTTAACTCTTTCAGCACCCTGGACAGTGATTATTTACTGACGTCTCCTAGCAACGCTCCCGTCATTACGGGAGCCCCATTGACTTCCTCAGTCTAGCTGTAGACCTAGAAATACATAGGTCCAGCCAGAATGAAGAAATGTCATGTCAAAAAAGCAAGACACATCCGCAGCACACATGACATGTGCATGACAGCTGCGGACTTCATTGCGGAAATTAGAATCTCCATTGAAGTCAATGGAGAAATTCCGCCATGAGTCCGCCACTGCTCCGCAACAGACAGAGCATGCTGCGGACACCAAATTCCGCTCCGCAGCCTATGCTCCGCAGCGGAATTTTACGCCTCGTCTAAACGAACACTGCTAAATTAAAGTGTAAGTCAATGGACAAACGGCTCCGCTGCGGATTAACGCTGCGGAGTGTCCGCAGCGGAATTTTAGTGAAATTCCGCCACGTGTGAACCCAGCCTAAGTAGGAACTTCTTTTTTTTTTACAGGTTGATGTATATTGTGATCGATAGTCACTGTCCAGGGTGCTGAAATAGTTACTGCCGAACACTTAACTCATTCAGCACCCTGGACAGTGACTATTTACTGACGTCGCCTAGCAACGCTCCCGTAATTATGGGTGCACACACGTAGTCACCCGTAATTACGGGAGCCCCATTGACTTCCTCAGTCCGGCTGTAGACCTAGAAATACATAGGTCCAGCCAGAATGAAGAAATGTCATGTTAAAAAACCAATACGCTCCGCAGCACACATAACATCTACATTACATCTGCAGACTTCATTGCGGAACTTAGAATCTCCATTGAAGTCAATGGAGAAATTCCGCAATGAGTCCACAAACAGTCCGCCACACCTCCGCAACAACCATTGTATGCTGCGGACACCAAATTCCGCACCGCAGCCTATGCTCCGCAGCGGAATTGTCCGCAACGTGCAAACGAACCCAACCACAAAGCTGTGGAAGGCAATGGAGAAACGGGTCCGCTGCGGATTTCCGCTGCGGAGTGTCCGCAGCGGAATTCCAGAGCAATTCCGCTACGTCTGGCCATGTCCTTAGTAAAGACATTCTTGACCTCATGTGGTGGGTTTGCCTGAAGTAATAGAACAAATGCTCTCATGCAGCTTGGGGTGCCTCTGATATAACATTTTTGGGGTACATAGTGAGAATATATGCTAACATTGGATACATTTAGAAAAATAAATAAACAAAAATACCTACAACCTACCTCTGTGAATGAACCCATTGAAATCCTTAAAACACATTTGGGGGGATCAGCTGATGATCTAATGTGTATGGGGACCTCTCCACCATATGGCAGACGTTTAGCCAAAGATGGATCTGAAACATTGAATTTAAACCATAGACAACCAGAAACCTCGAATATATCATCAAAGCTTCCATGTTGTAAATTAAGGCTTTCATTTAATTTATGAAAACATCTCAATGCTTGTAAAGAAGTAAGACAAGATAGGGCACTTGCAGACGTGGCGGAATTTTTCCGCTGCAAATGTTGGTGCAGATTTGGGGCAATTATGCAACGAATCTGCACAGACATTTGCATATTTGACAGGTAATTCAGACGTTGCAGAAATCACAGCGGACTTGCTGTAGATTTCAGTTTTTGCATTGCAAAGGCTGAAATACGCAGTGAAATTCTGCTTCTCCGCAACGTCATGAGCATGCTGCGGAGGGGAAATTCTGCACCGCAGCCTAATTTTTGCACAGTTATTTTCTGCAACGTCTGAACTAACTTTCCTAAAAATGTATAGAAACAAATGTAAAAAACGGCTGCTGCAGAAATCCACTGCGGACTGTCCACAGCAATTCTGCCACGTGTGAATGTGCCCATACAGGTAAGGATGTCAGGGTTGTGTGCCAGTGTGAGGTGTCAGGTGTGGATTGATATTAATTAAGAATAGGTGTGAGGAGGGTGGAAGAATGACAGGAGGGTGTAGGACAATTATATAAAGACAACAAGGTGGCACCTCATTATGGTGTAGTAATAGGATCTAAAAAAAAAACAAGAAACAATTTCACAACAGAAGGACAAACACATGCAGAAGAAAAGTGACAGAAGCGACAGAAGTTAACAAGGTAAAAAGTTATATATAATAAATATGGATTCATGTGAAAAAAAAAGTGAAGGAGAACAAAAACAATATATGAGGTGACTGGAAGGAATATACTGTATCAGGTTCAAGGTGAAATACATTTGTTGACAGTGAGGATGAAGAGGAATTTAGCATACAGATTGAGAGTAACTTAGATCATAAGAATTCATGGATGAGTTGAATGTGTGAGGAGCATATTGAGGAGAACCTAAAACATTTGAGTAGAACATGACACCAGGTGAAGTCTGGAAAGAACATTTTAGCCGCAAACAAGACAACATTATGGTTGAGAATGGCTGAGGTGCTGTTTTAGAAGAATATATGAGATACCAATCCAGAAGAACATTTGAGGAACAAAGGATAGACTATATGAGGTCACATTGGGGAGTACCTACAATACAGGACAGGTAGGTGGAGAAATGTATGAGGTTCTAGTAACTGCCTGAGGTGCTTTGAGAAGAATAAGTCGATGAACCAGTTCCATAGGAGGCCTGAGAAGCATATTGAGAAGAATATTGAGGTGCAAGAGAACACACCAGGAGAAGAAAAAAAAACTGGTGAAACACAAGAATCCATATTGAAGAGCACAAAAAAAACATGGGCTGCAGGCTAAGAATACATGAGAAACAATGAGAACCTGATATGATGAGCTAGTCAGGAACATATATATATATATATATATATATATATATATATATATATATATATATATATATATATATATACACATACAGTACTAAACACATCAAGGTAAATAGTAGATGGAACAAAACATATCTAGTCTATGTGTAGGAGAGGTGAGTTCACAATCTATACCATGCAGGCAAACTGATATAGGTTGAGATATATACAATAATCATATAAAAGATGAGGAAACCATAATACAGTTTACAAAAAAGAAAGTGTGCAGATTGAAGAGTATACAGGAGAGTATACAGGAGGAGAACATGCAGTGCAGATTTAGGGTATCATAAATGAGGAAGGATTATAGACAGATTGGGGGTTACAAAGATTATGTGAGGATATAGTGCACCAGGGACTGAAAAAAGTAATGTAGGGAAAGTACAGAGAAGAGGTCAAAGAAGAGTAGTATAGTAATACTATATAGGATGGAGAAGAATGGAGAAAGTCCAGGATATAGGCAGCAGAGAAAGAACAGGATATAGTGGGGAGAAGATACAGTGAAGGATACATTGTAGAGAGGTGGAGAGAAGATAGTGATGGTTACATGGTGAAAGGTGGAGGGAGACAATACAAGATATACTGTAGGCTGGAGAGGAGATTATCTAGAATACAGGAGGAGATGGAATAATGCAGAACACAGTGGAAATTGTGCAAGATGTAGGGGAGTGCAGAATATAGACAAGAAAGGGAGAGATGACACTGAGCAGGATATAGACAGTGTGCAGAATACAGGATGGATAGATGCAGGGGAGACATTTCAGGAGGTGCTGATTTTTTTTCAAAAAGACAAAAAAAAAAGATAGACGATAAAGTGCAGAGTACAGGCTGTAGTAGCGCATTGGGGACATTACTGTTTATAGCCAGGGTGCATTATACAGGATAGAGAAGAGAAAAGATAGTGTGGGATATAGGGAAGGTGCGGAATCTAGGATACAGGGCAAGATTTTGGTAGAACAAAGGAGGACTCAAGGTGGAATTTGGTGAAGAGGACGGAGGATGGAGATGAGGATACAAGTGGAGGTTGAAGAGGAGAATACATGATAGAGGCAAGAGACTAGGATACATGGTGGAGACTGGAGATGAAAATACATAGTGAATGCTGAAGATGAGAATACATAATGGAGGCTGAAGAAGAGTATACGTAGTGGAGGCTGGAGATGAAGATACATAGTGAAGGCTGAAGTAGAGAAAACAGTGGAGGCTGGATATGAAAATACATAGTGGAGGCTGGAGATGAAGATACATAGTGGAGGTTGGAGATTAAGATACATAGTGGAGGTTGGAGATGAAGATACATACTAAAAGTTGGAGATGAAGATACATAGTAGAGGCTGAAGATAAAGATACATAGTGGAGGTTGCAGAGGAGAATACATGATAGATACAACAGACTGGATGCATGTTGGTGGCTGGACAAGAGTAAACATAGTGGAGGCTGCAGATAAAGATACATAGTAGAGTCTGGAGATGAAAATACATAGGGAAAGTTGCAGAGTAAATTACATGATAGAGGCAAGAGACTAGGATGCATGGTGGAGGCTAGAGAAAAGTATACATAGTGGAGGCTGGAGCTGAAGATACATGGTAGAGGCTGGATATAAAGATACATAGTGGAAGTTGCAGAGGAATATACATGATAGAGACAAGAGACTAGGATGCATGGTGGAGGCTGGAGAAAAGCATACATAGTAGAGGCTGGTGTTGAAGATACATAGCGGAGGTTGCAGAGGAGAATACATGATAGAGAAAATAGACTAAGATGCATGGTGGAGGCAGTAGTTGGAGATACATAGTGGAGCCTGGAGAAGAGAATACATAGTAGAGGCTGGTTGATGAAGATACATAGTAGAGGCTAGAGATGAAGATACATAGTAGAGGCTAGAGATGAAGATACATAGTAGAGGCTGGAGATGAAGATACATAGTAGAGGCTAGAGATGAAGATACATAGTAGAGGCTAGAGATGAAGATACATAGTAGAGGCTGGAGATGAAGATACATAGTAGAGGCTGGAGATGAAGATACATCGTAGAGGTTGGAGATGAGGATACATAGTAGAGGCTGGAGATGAAGATACATAGTGGAGGTTGCAGAGAAGAATACATGATAGAGACAGATGAATGGGGGAGGCTGAAGAAGAGAATACATAGTAGAGGCTGGAGATGAAGATAGCGGAGGTTGCAGAGGAGAATACATGATAGATACAATATACTAAGATGCGTGGTGGAGGCAGTAGTTGAAGATACATAGTGGAGCCTGGAGAAGAGAATACATAGCGGAGGCTGGAGATGAACATACATAGTAGAGGCTGGAGATGAGGATACATAGTAGAGGCTGGAGATGAGGATACATAGTAGAGGCTGGGGATGAGGATACATAGTAGAGGCTGGAGATGAGGATACATAGTAGAGGCTGGAGATGAGGATACATAGTAGAGGTTGGAGATGAGGATACATAGTAGAGGTTGGAGATAAAAATACATAGTAGAGGCTGGAGATAAAAATACACAGCGGAGGTTGTAGAGGAGAATACATGATAGAGACAATAGACTAAGATGCATGGTGGAGGCAGTAGTTGAAGTCAGATACATAGTGGAGGCTGAAGAAGAGAATACATAGCGGAGGCTGGAGTTTAAGATACATAGTAGAGGCTGGAGATGAAGATACATAGTAGAGGCTGGAGATGAAGATACATAGCGGAGGTTGTAGAGAAGAATACGTGATAGAGACAATAGACTAAGATGCATGGTGGAGGCAGTAGTTGAAGTCAGATACATAGTGGAGACTGAAGAAGAGAGTACAGAGAGGAGGCTGGAGTTTAAGATACATAATAGAGGCTGAAGATGAAGATACATAGTAGAGGCTGGAGATGAAGATACATAGTAGAGGCTGGAGATGAAGATACATAGTGGAGGCTGGAGATGAAGATACATAGTGAAGGTTGCGGAGAAGAATACATGATAGAGACAACAGACTAAGATGCATGGTGGAGGCAGTAATTGAAGTCAGATGCATAGTGGAGGCTGAAGAAGAGAATACAGAGAGGAGGCTGGAGTTTAAGATACATAATAGAGGCTGAAGAAGAGAATACATAGCGGAGGCTGGAGATGAGGATACATAGTAGAGGCTGGAGATGAAGATATATAGTGGAGGTTGCAGAGAAGAATACATGATGAAGGCTGGAGATAAAGATACATGGTCGAAGCTGAAGCGTATGATGCAGGGTGTACGCAGGAGAGTACAGGGTGTACGCAGGGTGGAGGCTCCGTCTGTGCAGATAATTAGTGGCAGCTTCTCATTCCCGACGCGTGCTGCTGAGGCTGGAGTGGCTCGTGCCTCACTGGCAGCGCGTGCAGATCCAGTGCAGTCAGAGCGCTGCAGGACAATACAAACAATAGTATATATTATAATAAATCATCTTAAATCCAACAATACAGGAGCAAATAATAATATTTATAATAATGATAATAATAATAATAATAATATATAGAAATTAAGTCACTCAACTTGCTGCATCCTCTCTATCACGACACACTAGGCTGAGCACCCAGACCCCGCATCCAGTGCTGCATTCTTGTACCCAAGCCAGGTAGATATTTTATGTAGCTATTAATACAATGTGCACACCATACAATAATACATCATCTAAAACATAGTTATGTTATAACATAAATCAACAAATAGCATTAGTACCTGGTGCTAGAAGGTTCCTGGCTCTCTCCATCTGGTCAGACTGAGGACCATCCAGAAGAGATGTCCCTACTATATGTGATGCTTGGATTTTCAAAGCCTGGAAGAGAAAATACTAAAACATAAATAATAATAGGAGCAATTCACAGGGAAATATCTGCACAAAGCTTAAGAACACTCATCACCCATGAAATACTCAGCTTCGCCCTCCAGGCAACTAGGACATTGTAGAGAATAGACTTTGCAAGGTATAGAAAATTCTCTTGTCCAATTGATCTGATCCACCCCTCCCCCCTCAGACCATCTATACCCCCCCCCCCTTAAAATAATCATAAATATATACAACAGATCTCCTTTGTCTCGTCTACAACAGATGGAGCAGCCAAGCCAAAATGTGTTTATTTAAACAGAGAACAAAAAAGCTGCTATGGAAAAAAGTTTGGATTGTGAAGCGTGTAAGCGGGAGGATGGGCAGGGAGGGGGTCTCAGTGGGCCGACGGGAGGGGGTGGCGGGGAATTTGAAGTGTGTCAGACGCGTGCAGCTTCCCAGTCTCCCAATGTAATCTGGAATACAATGTATATGACCAGAGGCTGAGGTGACCCAGATACAACAAACCTCATGTATTGTGTAAAGAAAACTCATTTTAGTATAATAAAATTTAAAAAAATACGATTTGTAATAAAACTATATATTGTTTGGTAAGGGAATATCCCCTCTGTGCTAAGCATGGAAATATGACTACTTCTACTAATGTATCAACCATAAACACAGATTACAAGTAGCAACATGTAATGCAACAATGTAACAAGAAATAAGAACAACATACAATTCTATAGTACATCGTATCATACATGATCTGCAGTGAGGTATTATGCCACAATATAACATATAATTATATTGTGCAACAAATAGTAACACTGTGCACATATTGCCCCAATATAGCATATTATACTACTGTGCAACATGTAGTAACATATAATACTGCAATATATGCTATAATACACGACCTGTAGCGAAGTATAATGTCCCAATACAACATATAATGCTACTGTGCAACAAATAGAGACATATAATACTACAGTATATGCTATAATACATGCCCTGTAGTGAGGTATACTGTCCCAATGTAACATATAATGTACCAACATAACACATAATGCCAATATAACATGTAATGCCACAATATAACATATAATACAGTTAGAAGACGCTATAATGTTGTTATAGGACGATGTAATCAATACATATAATTCTATAGTACATAGTATAATGATAGTGCATGACCTATATTGCGTTTTAGTGTTCAAATATAACATATAATTAATGATCTTGTACAACATGTAGTATTTTATAATGCCGAATTTAATATTCGTGTAGGATATTATAATGCTACTACAGGACAATATAACATAAAATACCATTATAGGACATTATAAAGTTCGTTTAGGATATTATAATACTATTGTAGCACATTTTCTACTGCTGCAGCTCTGTTCCCCTTCTTGTATTGCTTATATATAATATTTCTGACCATCTATATAGTAGTAAATGTTGAATATGAGTACATTATAATTCTGTTTACCACCCTAATACTTTATAATCCATATACAGATGTGATTCTCGATGCCTCAACCCAAATCCTATAGTACAGTGGAGATTTTATCACCCCATCCTGATTTTATAGAGACATAGAATGAGTATGTAGTCATTTGCTTGTGTGGATTGTGGGAATACAGGATAATTACAGCTTGGGATGCTGTTTAGCTGTTATGGGTTGTATATAATCCCAAACCAAGCCAAACTTTGCACTACATCTCATACTTTTTATGAAGGACAAAGGCTGCCTTGTAAGTAGCACCAATCCAGCTATGACACCCTGCCAGCTGCTTGCTACTTTGTTACCCAAATTGGAAGGGGGGTGTTTAAACATTGACCCCCCAGATGGGGAACCCAAGCCAATATTTATTTCAATAGTCAAATCCCAACTGAAAATTCAAACATAACAAGAGACAGGGGAGGGGGTGGGGTGAGGATATAGAGGTGGTCCTGATGAGGACAGGGATAACATAGCATCCCAAACAGCCAATCAGAGGCCTGGGAACAGCAACAGGAACTAGTGGAGGAGAGTTAAGCCAGGTGCAGTTGGTGGTCTCTATCCAGGTTATGAATGCCACAATCATGTACATACATAGATGTCACATCTGCTCTTGTTGTTAAACCTACTGTTGGGCTGAAGCCTTCATATGTCACATTAACCCAAACCCATCCCCCACTCTCCTGGATTTTAGGGGACATAAATGCAGACAATATAAAATACTGAGAATACTTTGTATGAAACTCATTAAGGATGCAATCATCAATTCTGTGTACAGCAGTCCCTCAGCCAATCACATGAGCTGTTTAATGTATCCCCCATATGCTCACATAATACAGTAGCTTGGCTTGGGGGTGTAAGTCCCATGTGCAATTACCTGTCTAGGGGATTTATGTTTTCCAAGCTGTTTTTTGGTTGCAAATTTATTATATACATTACATGTCCCAAGTTAAAATACTTCTTATAACTATAGATGATAGATATAGATAGATAGATAGATAGATAGATAGATAGATAGATAGATAGATAGATAGATAGATAGATAGATAGATAGATAGATAGATAGATAGATAGATAGATGATAGATAAAGCGGAGTATAGAATATTATAAGAATATCTAGCATCTATCTATCTATCATCTATCTATCTATCTATCTATCTATCTATCTATCTATCTATCTATCTATCTATCTATCTATCTATCTATCTATCTATCTATCATCTTTGTATATATATAACTTGTATACCACAATAGCTTGTGTTAGATTTTCTACACATCTTGCAATACACATAAGCCTCGTGTGTTTGCAGATGTTAACTATAGTCAAATTAAGCCTTGATGTCGGGTTTTGCATACGAATTGTTCCCTCGAAACTTTTCCAGGGTGTTTGTTGCAATACATGGTATATTACACATTGCACTTTCCTTATTATTACATTATACATACAGTGTTAGGACAATGCAGGCAACAAAGACTATTATAATAATAATAGCAATTGTGGAAACTGAAGATGTGCACCTTTGTCACGTTGGATCCTTTCTTTATTCATCATAGTTGGGGAAAACCGAATTTAATTGTGTATACATTGAGCATCTGTTACAATCTAAGACTAAATAAGGAGATAAGATATATTATATAAGATAGATAGATAGATAGATAGATAGATAGATAGATAGATAGATAGATAGATAGATAGATATGGGATAGATAGATAGATAGATAGATAGATAGATAGATAGATAGATAGATAGATAGATAGATAGATAGATAGATAGATAGATAGATAGATAGATAGATATGGGATAGATAGATAGATAGATAGATAGATAGATAGATAGATAGATAGATAGATAGATAGATAGATAGATAGATAGATAGATAGATAGATAGATAGAAGTGATGGATATTTTGCTTTGTGGATGTTGCATTACTGGTTGGTTTCCTTAAACCATTTTAATACATTGATATCTTTTCTGTTTAGGGTTATGATTATTTTTATTATTCTATGTTTGCATACAAGTGTGGAGTCGGTTACCTGTCTGGAACAGATGGCTCTTGGAATAATTACATATCGAGGAGGGAAAATAAGTGGGCGTGTCCCCCAGAATGGGTGGAGTTTCAGCCAGGAGCTCCCATAAATAGCACAGCAGCATCCCAGTCCAGACACTACCTCTTACCAGCAGCACAGCGTGATAACACTGCCTGTCACGGAGTCATGGCACCCAGCATGATCATCTCTGAATCTGCTCCCAGCTACCAGTCTAAGCCTGAGAAGAAGAGCAAAGAATCCAGTGAGCTGAGAAAGGTGAGAGCCTGGATCCTTCATTGTATCTGTACTGACTTGTTCTCACGATGAGTCTCCTGATGAGAGATGTAACTAGATATTAACCAAATGATTCACTTTATTCTGCAGACTCTAAAACCTCTGATGGAGAAAAGGAGGAGAGCAAGGATCAATGAGAGCCTCAACCAGCTCAAGACACTCATCCTGCCCCTGATTGGAAAAGATGTAAGTGCAATTCTTAAACTTGATACATAATTGATACATTTCATACATAATCCTGTACATCAGCCACATGTTGAATTCTAGGTTGTAACCTTTTCTTTTCTTCTTTCTCCCATAGAATTCCAGATACTCCAAACTAGAAAAAGCTGATATTCTGGAGATGACAGTTCGTTTCCTCAAGGACATCCCTCCTGTGCAGACACAAAGTAAGTCCATGTTCTATCCTTACAAGTTTTGTCTCAGTTCTATCTTGGCACTTTACCAGGGGAGTTGATAGATTGTTGGGTATTGATAAAAAAAAAAAAATAATAATAATAATAAAAAAGATAATAATAATTAAACCCTATGGTGGTTCCCTAGTCTTTGTGGAATCAGAATTCCCAATATGGGTGTTGTAAATTCATAGCTGCTGAACAATAGACATGGTTCTTGGGTTGAGTTGTAACCAAATTTGTGTTCTTTTTTTTTCTTGTAGATTCTACAGAAAAATACAGAGAGGGCTACAGAGCTTGTCTAGAACGTCTCAGTGGTCTCCTCAGTAAGAGCAATGCCATAGCCGGAGAGACCTGCACTCGTCTTCTAGATCATCTGCAGAGGAACCCAGAGCTTTGTTGTCAAGACTGTACCAAATCCCCCTGTGCTAAAGTCAACAGCACCCCAAGAATTGTCCTTCAGCTCAGCCCCAGGAGATCAGAGATGCTCTGTTCTTCTCCCAACCAGCCAGTGCCAAGACCACAAGCCCCAAGCCCACCTCAGCCTGCCAGTTCCATCTGGAGACCTTGGTGAAGACCAAGCAGGGACTTGTCCCACCACATTAAAGCTCAGCTGCTGAAATCTGGTGCAGACCAAGTATGGACTTATGACTCAAATGCAATACTTCCATTACAATGTACTACGCACCCATCATTTCCTTTGTTAATATGTTCCTAACTACACAACCACTTCTTGCATGGAAAATTATTCTAAGCAATACACTGTGGGGTCATTTAGTCCTTGAAGGGGATTGAATATATATAGGGGTCACAAGAAGAACCCTGGTGAACCCAAAGGGTTTAAAAACGAGTATGCGATTTGCATTATTTATTTTAACCACTTAGTTGCTGGAGGACAAAGCTTTGCTAGGCTCTCTGGTGGCTAAAGGGTTAAAACTTGGTAGGGCAACGTGCAACGAGGCTTTGTATATATGTATGATTTGCACATTTTCTGTTTACAAACTATTTTATGATACACTTTTATATATTTTTGTTTAAAATTAAAATGAAAAAAAAAAAAAAGAATAAGATGGTGATCTGGTGTTTATTTATTCATGTTGTCACTCAGCTTTCCAGGGGTCCTGAAGGGGAAATCTACTTAGTTTCTAGGAGCAGGTGGTGATTCTTTGAATAGGAGCTGTAAACAGAGACATATTGTCACCCAGCTTTCCCTGGAATTGATATAACAAAGGAATGGAGAGGAGAGGAAAAACTAGATTTCTTTGTTTTAAAGAGGTTGTGTCATGATTTGCATATTAAGGCATATGGACATCATAGAGGGGGTCACCCTATCAGGACCCCCCTCTATGAGCCGCAGCAGACTGCTCACAATGGGTGGCAAACGCTTTCAAACTCATCCTTGTGGTCAGCCATTCATTTGACTGTAATAATACATTTCCCCTGTAGAGGCCTCTGCAGGGAAAATGTCTAGCTACAACATTCCGCACTGATAACCGCTGATTGCTGGGGGTCTCTAAATTCGGACCCACCAGGTGACCACCAGGTGACCATCATTTTAAAAAAGGCTTATCTCCTAAAAGGGCGACCATCAATTTAAAAAAAAAGGTTGATTTAATGAAAGGGAAATGCCCTTTAAAATTATTCAGAATCACAACAGTAGTTTTTTTTGGTGGTTTTTGCCCTTAGAAAAAATAGGAGCATTGACTTTTAAAGAGACACTCTAAGCACCACTGACACACTGTGTTATATGCCTAGTGCAGAGCCTGAGGGGGCGGAGCATGACACAGGGATTCAAAGAATACCACATAAAAAAAACCCTGTGTCATGCCCCACCCCTTCAGTCTCTGCACTAGGCATATAACACAATGTATTGGCTTTGGAATGTTCCTTTAATTGGGAAAGACCACAGAGAATTACTGTTAATTAAACAGTAATAGCCTCTGGTTGTCAGCTTAACATGCTGGGAGTTGTAGTTTTGCAACAGAAAGAGAGACACTTCTTTAAACGGAGATAGAGGTTTACAACAAGACCAAGAGGCCAAGCAAAACCGCACCGGCTGTACTGGGGTAATGTATGGGAGTCACATAAACCAGCAACTCCCACTCATTCCAATAAGAGGGGGGGGGGGGGTACTCAAGCATGGCCGCTTCCTATTGACGGTCGACATAGATCAGTTTTCAGGACTGGTGGGGTTTCCAGTCTAACTGGGACATTTCATTAAAGTCACTTTTGGGGCAACTTTTTAATGACTGTCACCCTTCAATGTTTACAGATTTTTACATGCACACGACCGTAAAAAATCTCTGTAATTACGGACCCATTCTGTTCTATTGGCCGCGGACAACTATCCGTATCGCTATGGATAGGTGTCCGTGCTGGGAATTATGGAGCATGTCCTATTTTTCGTATTTTACAGGCCGTGCTCCCATTCTTTGTATGGGATAACGGCCCGAAAATGCGTGCTGCGGCCCGCGGCTGTCAACGTCCGGCCGTGCCCGTGATTAAGGGCATGGCCGTGTGCATCAAAGTGACAAATTCAACTCTGCATCATCAGTATAGAGAAGAGACAATTATTAGCACATTTATTCCACAGGCAGACACTATCATCTATCTATCTATCTATCTCATATCTATCTCATATCTATCTATCTATCTATCTATCTATCTATCTATCTATCTATCTATCTATCTATCTATCTATCTATCTATCTATCTATCACATATCTATCTATCACATATCTATCTATCACATATCTATCACATATCTATCTATCTATCTATCTATCTATCTATCTATCTATCTATCTATCTATCTATCTATCTATCTATCTATCTATCTATCTATCTATCTATCTATCTATCTATCACATATCTATCTATCTATCTATCTATCTATCTATCTATCTATCTATCTATCTATCTATCTATCTATCTATCTATCTATCCATCTATCATCTCATCAAAGAAAAAGTTGGGATGGCAACCCTGATAGGCAGTCATTTTGTGCCCACTTTGCTTGCTACTATGTACAATCTCTTCACTAAGGGTATGTTCACACGACAGCGTCCGTAACGGCTGAAATAACGGGGATGTTTCAGCCTGAAAACATCCCCGTAATTTCAGCCGTAACGGCATGTGCAGGCGCTTGAACGCTGCATCCATTACGGACGTAATTGGCGCTGCTATTCATTGGAGTCAATGAATAGCGGCTCCAATTACGGCCAAAGAAGTGACAGGTCACTTCTTTGACGCGGGCGTCTATTTACGCGCCGTCATTTGACAGCAGCGCGTAAATTACGCCTCGTGTGAACAGACAAACGTCTGCCCATTGCTTTCAATGGGCAGATGTTTGTCAACGCTATTGAGGCGCTATTTTCAGACGTAATTCGGGGCAAAAACGCACGAATTACGTCCGTAAATAGGCCGTGTGAACATACCCTAACAATGATGAATTCAATTACCAGATTTAGGAGCCTGATTCATAGAAACAAAGAAGCATCACATTACTATAATTAAGGGGCTATTATAACTACAGTATCAGTAATGACATACACACACCCGTCCGCGGGCCCCAATGTAATGCAACTACAACCATTTCATAGCTGGGGGCTGTAGTTGTCTCCCACCATCAGACAGGAGGTGACACCTGCCCCCACAAAGAGCGGACCTGTCCAGAGTCATGGGGGGGGGGGGGGGGGGTATTCATTGTAAGCATCACAATGGCTTTAAATTAATTAGAGATTATATAAAATATATAAGGATGTTATAGGTAGATAGATAGATAGATAGATAGATAGATAGATAGATAGATAGATAGATAGATAGATAGATGATAGATAGATAGATAGATAGATAGATAGATAGATAGATAGATAGATAGATAGATAGATAGATAGATAGATAGATAGATAGATAGATACAGGGAGTTGTAGTTTGACAACAGCTGGAGATCCACAGATTGGAGACCACTGCCCTACAAATATTTCTCATTAAACATTATATATTACATCATTACATAAACTTTAGCTTAGGGCAATTATTAGAAATACTGGGCTTGGATAAAGGAGAACAGAACACACTGAGGAGCCCCCCCGAGTTCGCAGAGGACCGTCAGGAACAGGATGTCCTTCTCATTAACCCCATCTTGTGTAGCGGGCAGTCAGGTTTTTCCACCATCGGGTGATCAGGGGGCATTCAGGGGGCAAATTAATTTCGGGTCTGGTCCAAATACATGCGTCGCGAATCTAAAGTGCCTGAAAACTGGTGTCTGACTCTCCGATGTCTTCTAGAACTGTATACAACTCCTTTCAAGCCCTTAAACGCCAAGACAGCATTAGTAATGTCAAAGTGACAGCATCATATATGGGTAGAGCGAGGGATTACCGCAGTGCATTTTGGGACAGCTGCCTACCAGGAATTATGGAGAAACCTCCTGAGATCATGTGATCCTTTTTCTAATCTGTATAATGGAGGTCTGTCTAATGCGGGTAAGAATTTATTCAGTGCTGTTTATCCCAGGCCAAATAAGAGGGAGGGCAAAAGGGGCAATCACCCGGCGGTCTCCACCACTTAAGGGCCTGCACCTCCCAGTTCACTCAAACACTTCAGATACAGGAATTTTATAGGATTGGAAGAACATGGCTGCTTTCTTTCAGAAACAGCGCTGCACCTATCCACAGGTGGTATGTGGTATTGCAGCTCAGCCCTATTTACTTCTATGGAACTGAGCTGCAATACCAGACACAACCTATGGACAAGTGTGGCGCTGTTTCTGAAAGAAAATAGTCATGTTCTTCTAATCCTGTACAACCCCTTTAAATTAGTCATGTATTATATGATTATGTTACTGGGGAGATAGTCCCCAAAAATCTTTTCTTTTTCCCAGGGGCCTTCACCAACCCTGATTCCTATAATAATGATAGATTATTGAATTGCTCACAATTCCCTAATATAATCTCCAAATCACAGCGACACTTTAAGACACCTTCAAGGTGTCAAACAAGAGTTTTCTCCCATGTACTCGCTTCACGTCTATTGTTTGGTCTCCGCTCGTGTCTCGTCTTGTTTGGGAGCTGCTCACACTTTACGACGCGCTATTATTACCATGAATCAGTCACCTCCCGACTGTAAGAAAATTCAATGACCCCACAATCCTAGAACCTGGATAATGAGGGAGGGAGACAACAAAGACACAATGGCCTCTATTTAGTAATGCCCCGGTGTGTCCTGTATGTGACTGGATTGCACATGGATTGTCCATATGATGCACCGATTGAAGGAAATCAAAATATAGGCGGGGGCACTTACTTGTTTATTAGAAGACATAAGAGCTTTATATCTTGCAGTCTGTCACTGTGGTGTGAAAGTAAGCCTGAGGTTGATGCCAGGAGTGTTTACAGGAGGTATTTGCCATGTGGAATGTCTGAGGACCTTTAGTCTTGTGCACAGTTTTACTGCAGTTGTTGCATCTTTTTTTCTACCCAAAAACGTAGGATAACCCCGGTCCTTATGGAGAGTGGAGCTGCTGCAAAGAGGGCTTACTGGAGGATTCAGCGCCACCGTATATTACAAGGTAACCAATTCCTTTAAATAGGCGCCATGTTATAACATAAGAAAAAAGTTGTGCCATGTAATAAGTCATTGGATGCCGTATCTCAGAGGAATCCTCCACTATAAAGGCATGGCCCCACGTGGCGTATTTCTTCCGCTACTGTCCGCATCAATGCCGCACAGAATCTGCGTTGCAGATTCTGTGGCGGATCTGCCCAAAATGTGCAGTAAATTGATGCAGACTAGCCGCTGCGTATTGAGGTGAAAGTGCTTCCCTTCTCTCTATCAGTGCAGGATAGAGAGAAGGGACAGCACTTTCCCTAGTGAAAGTAAAAGAATTTAATACTTACCGGCCGTTGTCTTGGTGACGCGTCCCTCTTTCGGCATCCAGCCCGACCTCCCTGGATGACGCGGCAGTCCATGTGACCGCTGCAGCCTGTGATTGGCTGCAGCCGTCACTTAGACTGAAACGTCATCCTGGGAAGCCGGACTGGAGACAGAAGCAGGGAGTTCTCGGTAAGTATGAACTTCAATTTTTTTTACAGGTTGATGTATCTTGTGATCGGAATTCACTGTCCAGGGTGCAGAAACAGTTACTGCCGATCGCTTAACTCTTTCAGCACCCTGGACAGTGACTATTTACTGACGTCACCTAGCAACGCTCCCGTAATTACGGGTGCACACACATAGTCAATCGTAATTATGGGAGCCCCAATGACTTCCTCAGTCTGGCTGTAGACCTAGAAATACATAGGTCCAGCCAGAATGAAGAAATGTCATATGAAAAAAACAATACGCTCCGCAGCACACATAACATGTGCATGACAGCTGCGGACTTCATTGCAGAATTTAGAATCTCCATTGAAGTCAATGGAGAACTTCCGCAATGAGTCCGCAACCAGTCCGCCACACGTCCGCAACAACCATTGTATGCTGCGGACACCAAATTCTGTACTGCAGCCTATGCTCCGCAGCGGAATTTTCCGCATCGTCTTAACGAACACTGCTAAAAAGCAATGGAAGGCAATGGAGAAACGGGTCCTCTGCGGATTAACGCTGCAGAGTGTCCGCAGCGGAATTCCAGAGCAATTCCGCCACGTGGGGCTTTGCCCTAAGTTTTGCACTTGGGTACCATGAAGGCACATAAAAGGCCTACAGGTAAGTAACATGGACTCTGTATGGACTCCATGTGCCGCGATAGAGGGTCAATGTACGCAACAATGGTATAAACGTTACCCTTAAAGTGAATATATCCAAAAAATTTCAAATTAACCAGCGCAGAATTTTGGACCTAAAAACAAGATGATAATAAAAGGTGCCGATCACTTTAAGTCAGCCCTAGATATGAGATTTTAACCAGGTGACAGAATTACAACTGATTGGTCGTCCGGGTTTCCTTAAGGATAATATAATTTATCATGTCTGACTGGCCGTTGCTCGCACCAAAATATTAAAAAGGTGATAATTTATGATTTTGAGAAAACCCATCAACCACTAGGACCCCCACTGATCATGGGAATGGGGCTTCCGAATCCCCAGATCCTCCTCGCTGTAGCCCCACAAAAACAGCACTTACACTGTACTCAGCTGTTTCAATCATTCCCATAAACATTGAATAGAGCGGCAGCGCGCTTGTTTGACCACTGCTCCATTTAATATCCCCTTCACTGCAGTCAAGCTCACCTGACATTTCTGTTTTAGTAAATGCTTCTATTTCCCATGAAATAACAGTTTCTAATCATCGTTTCTTAGAACTTTGTGTTCTGTTGTCCTCCTGTTATTCCTCCTGGAAATGTATAAATAAATTGACAACTGGGTGTTACCATTCCGCTTCTCAAATCTGAAATAGAAGCAAATCTGGCACCGTCAGCACTGGTTGGACAGTATCTGAGTGTGTAGGGTCATGCCCTAATAACAAGGGGAAGGGTAACACCCAGTTGTTCATTTATTTATACATTTCCAGGAGGAATAACAGAGGAACAGCACAACATAGAATTCCAAGAAAAGATACTCCAGAATTGTTATTTCATGGGTAATACAAATATTTTTTAAAAAAAGGAAGAATGAAAAACATACATTTAGGGGAGCTGACGTAGGTTATGGGCAACTGGAAAAAAAACCAACATGACGGATCGTAATTTTAGGGGGTCATTTATCAGTTATCGATCATTGCAACACCAATAGATCAGCTGTTTCGGAAGTCTGTGACTATGGCCAGTGTGATGCAACGCAACATTAAACAGTAGATGCCCCAGACATCCGTAGACCTGATACATCCCTCGTAGACTGATTTATTAATTATTGATTTATTACATAGCGCCGACATATTCTGCAGCGCTGTAGACCCCGACCACACAGTGACTTCTGCAGAGCTCAGCTGCAACTTTGACAATTTTAATTGCATTACTTGAGAAATTAGTATTTGCTGGAACAGGAAGGATTCGTTCACACAGGGTGGATATGCGGCGTAAAAGCACGCCGCGTATCCGCCCTGTGCGCCACAGGGAATTCCGTCCGAAAAACCGCACCAAACTGTGGTGCGGATTTTCAACCGGAATGTCCGCTGCGGAAAACGTAATACTTATGTATCCATGGCGACTCATCCCTCCGCCGTTCTTCAGGCTGGACACCTGAGATGACGTTTCATTCCATGTGACGGCTGCAGCCTTTGATTGGCTGCAGCGGTCACATGGGATGAAACATCACACCAGCAGGTCGGCCGGGAGGAAGAAACTCTGAGTCCTGGGTATATATAAGATTTTTTTTATGGGAGTTGCATTTTTGCGGCAGACTCGCTGCGATTGTGCCGCAAAAAAAAAAAAACCGCAACATCTGCTATTTGTTGCGGGTTTTACCTCCCCATTGGATTCAATGGGGAAAACCCGCAACGCAAAAGCAGCGTTTACGCAAATACAATAGACATGCTGCGGATTAAAAGAACGCACCGCAGGTCAATTTCTGTCCGTTTTTTTCCGCTCAGCATTTCTGCAGCGCGCGGATGAGATTTGTTCTATCTCATCCACTCTGCCGCTACTGTATTATGCTGCGGATCTTCCGCAACGAAATCCGTCGCGGAAAATCTGTAGTATTTACGCAACGTGCGATGGCAGGTCACGGATACAACCGCAATTCCAGGTTGTCGAGGATTCTGTACAATCGTCTGCGCTGCCCGGCGTTGCATCAACAGGTGATAACTTTTTACCCTGTGTGTACCGGATCACATCTCATCAGCCGGCGCTGAACTCCAGACACACGCCTGGGAGGGACGGTGATCATTATGTCTCAGCCATTTCTTACGCACTGCAGGCGAGTTGCCCGAACTTGTATATGTAGAAGTGAGCAGGCCCTGGGCCCACTCCCACTGAGTAAGCAGTTTCACTTGGCGTTTCCCAGGCGAGGCCACAGGCAGGTGAAGGATTTGTAATAAGTCTGAATAAGCACTTCAGAAGCGTGAGAAAACATCAGGCTCAATGGCTCAGGATCAGTCCACACGTGTGAAACGACTGCAGCTTCCACCACCACCCCATGCCATAGACAAACACATAGGCGGCACACTTGTGTCTCGGCTACGTTGCGCTCAACCTGTTGCCATAGGATCTCATATAATTCATTCAGCAGCAAATAAAAGTCACATGCTGTGCCCTGGTCTAGTTTTATGAGCATCCTATTAACTTTTCATTATCTGTATTTATTTATTTATCTGTTTCTTTATGACATATATACAGATGTAGCAGAGCTGAGTTTGTCAATCGACCTATTTCAAGTTGGTATCGTAACGTGGCTAAAGATTAATCGGTGTCGTAATACTTTTTGTATGTTTTCCTCAACATTTTCAAGATTTCTGCTTGCTGTCAGTGAATAGAATCATTTTATTTTTACATCCAGAAGCTATTCATGTCCCACTAACACAGATGTATGGCTCGTTACAGTGTATGAGAGACATAATCAGGACAGTCCTTGCTTAGTCCACCTTCTATTTAGTAAGGGCCACATGTTAGCGTCTAGCCTTGAGGAGGAGAAGAATAGATGAGACACAAAGTTTTGTATAGTAGCGAATTGTGTAGGGGGCGCTAACAAAAAAGGACTGTTGAAAGCGGACCACCCTTTTTTGTTAAAGCGGCACCACGACTATAAGCGCTGATTGCAGGGCATCCTGCTGCTGGGATTGTGGGACTACCCTTCAGTAAATATTTCATTCCCCTGCAGCGCCACCACAGGGGAAATGAAGCATTACACAGATCCTATTGAAATGAAAGGGCTGTCCATATAATGCACACACGTGCCTTTCCCGATTTATTAGCTCACATTAATGGGCCTTTACGCTACACCCCAGGGTGTCATCTTATGTCATTTAAAAGGATATGCCAGAAAAAAAAGAAAGCAACGTGCCTAGATCTTATCTATCTGATTTACAAATAACCTTACCCTGTCAGTCCGCCCAGACATCTATGTGATTAAAAACGAATCCTTATAATACTGTCACCATTAACTTCGTAGTCATACTGTACTCTTGTAGCCAGGCTCTGCCAACTGGCACTTAAAGGGTTATCTGGATTGGCCAATTGCGTTTTGTAAAAATGGGTCCCCTGATGATAAGATGATCATGGGGGTCCGGCTTCTGGGACCAGCCAATATTGCAGGGGGAAGCGGACAGCAAGTTATCATTAAGAATTATGTAGAATCTGTTAAAATAAATGGCCTTCTCTCTGTACGGTGGCACCAGGAATGCCCTTCTTCAGACCAGCCATGTACCATTGAGACCTCCACCATTATACCAAGAGGTGTGGGGCATAGGTCCAATATGGGAGGATGCCCCTGAGTGAGCCGGGTGTGTACAAGGAGCCGCGTTGTAAGGACGGGCCTGGGTGGGTTGAATGGACGGGAGGTCGCATGGCGGGATGTAGGTCAAAGCCTCCACTGGATGCACGGAGTAACCTGGACTGAGGTAATAGAAAGAGGACCTGGGTAGAGGCCTAGACCGGACAATTTGCAAATCCGTGCCCCTGAAACAGGGAGGTGTCAGTGACAATAAGTTGATACGGATAAAAGGGAAGCCTCCTTTGCCAAGGGAACCATTTGCAACTCCTACGTTTTGTGCCTCTCCGACTGGAGAAGGAATGCCTTAAAAGCTGGACTGTGTATATAAACGTTAACCCTTGTGGCTGTCGGGCCGTTCAGAAAAGTTTTCGTATGCTGTGCCCTCCTGTAGAGAGATTCTTCAGCCCAGGGTAAAGTTCATTTATCAGCCACCTGTGGTGGCGTGGAATCATTTTGGAGGAAACCCCTACTGATACCGCACCCCACTCCGGCCGCTTCTTATATACACACCTAATAGGGCAGATGAAAAGGGGTTGTCTTGATGGGACAACCTGTTAAGGCCTCGTGCACACAACCGTAAGGTCTTTTACTATCCGCAAATTTGGATCTGTAGTTATCCGCAAGTCATCCGCATCTCTGGGATGCTCTCCACAAATACGGTCCGTAGTGCATCTGCATTTACGGATCCACAAAAAAAAATTCTACAAATGATGTCACCAACATGTCCCAACCTCTTGAAAAGGTCACATGATCGCTCAGGTGCCATTTTGTTGGGGAATCCCCTGACGTGGCATAGCGACGCTGCCGCAATTACAGATGGCTATGGATGCGCCTTCACAGCCGTCCGCAAATTTGCTCGCGTCCATAGACTTCTATGAGCGAGTACGTACCGCGATTGCGGACAGGAATAGGACATGTTCTATATTTTGTGGATCATTTCTACGGCCCGGACACACATCCGTAAATATACGGAACGGTGTCCGTGGCCAATATAAATGAATGGGTCTACAATTTCATCCGTAATTACGGATTCCCTGGGGCCTTAATGTGTGTTAAAGGAACATTCCAGGGAAGCATACACCGTCTTATGTCTAGTGCAGGGCCTGAGGAGGCGGAGCATGACACAGGGATGTAAAGACCACCAAAGAGAGAATCCCTGTGCTATGTACCACCCTCTTCGGCCATGCACTAGGCATAACACCGTGTATCAATTTAGACCAGAGTGTTCCTTTAAGTAACTACCTACCCATTACATGCCAACCAATTTGGGTTTTGCTTCCGCATTTCTCTACATATTGTCCACGTTTTTAAAAATACCTTTGAACTATTCGGGAGGTCGAATCCTAAACACAAGATAATATGGAAGCCTTGCAACACATTAAAGGTTTTATCTGGTGTAGACGACATTGGAAGGATAATCTAATAAATCCTGTTTCCTAGGAGTGGGGGAAGGGGTAGGGCACACTTCACTTGGTTGGCACTTAAAGGGTTATTTACATCTTAGACATTTATGGCATATCCACAGGATACACCATATATGTCTGACAGCTGCAGGTATTACCTCAGGGACCCGCGCCTATCCCCTGAACGTGGATACCCGGACCTCATCCCGCCTGGTCAGTGTAGAGGTGGAGCTGTTCTGCGCTATTCCCGTAATTCCCATAGAAGTGAATGGGAGTTATGGAAAGAGCGGAGCACAGCCAACTCAGCTATATCTGCAACTCACCAGATTATCATAAAGTTGGGGACCCCCGCTCGGGAGATATGTGCGGGTCCCAGATATGCCATAAATGTCTAAAATGGGAATACTCCTTTAATAGACTTTTAAGTAGGTGCAATTCTGGCAACTTTTTCATGGCCAAATCTGAAGGGTTCTCTTTTAGTCCGAACCAATCAATATATATGAGTCCGCTGGATATTCATTCTCTCATTCAGCAATTTTGAGGCTCCTGTGACTCCAAAATGAAGAAACGGGGAGGGGGGGAATTTTTTGTAAACTTTTTTTAAAAACATAAAATTTAAATTTCAGAGGATTGTATATATTCTATTTCCTTAGGGGTTTGACTATTTGTATATACAACAGCCGCACGAGCCCCGAGGACAGCCCCTCCTGTTCTCACCACACATAAGTTTCATGGGAAAATCATCGACATGAGATTTAATATATTCCCAGAGAAACTCAAATCTTTATCAACTTCTTATCTGCATTAAATTCTTCAGAGCCTGAGGTGACAGAAAAAGAAAGACATTTCTGATTGTGTAAATGAAGAATTCATAACAAGTGGCATTTTATCGGAGGCCTTAGTTGAAACTTGCTGATATTTATAAGGACGACTCTCCAGCTGTGAACAGTAAGGTCTCATGCACGCGACCGTAGCTATGGGCACGTGATTACGGCACGGACGGCACGAGGAGTAATCAGTGGAAAGCAAGGGCCATAGAGGCAACCCATGGGGCCTATGAGTGCAGGGGCCCAGACTAACAAGTGAGGGTGAAAGACTCAGAGGGTAATGCTGTCAGTGATAGATAGAGGGTCAGCGGGCAACAAGCTCTGGGCCCTCCTATACCTGGATGCTGGAGTGTGATGGCATAAAGCAGCATCACCAGAGGGCCCTATTTTGGGTTTTGCTATGGGATCTCCTCTCACTGCTGGTAAGATACCCCAGATGGGACAGACATGGCAAATACGTACTTGTTTTATACCCAGGGCAGCCCCAGTTTGGTTCGGGATTCCTGCCTTGTTCGGCAATACCACACATATGCCCTAATAGAAAAGATCACTTATAGATCGCTTCTGCCCAATGGAATTGATCATTTGTGATCTCTGACTAGAGATCGGCACAGGAAGAGAGTTACATTCAAGTGGCTGCTGATTGGCTGCTCCAATGTAAGTTCCTGCTCGCAGTGTAGAGAGGGGTGGAGGACCATGGCGAGACCCATGTGCGAGACACTAGAGCTGGTGCATTTCTACGGGCACTACAGTCACTATTCTATGGGCACTGCTTTTTGATTGTTTTAGGGTCACTGCTGTGTAGCTGGCAAAGTTTTATTGAGTTGGCAATCAAATGTATTCGTTATAGATGGACTATCTTCAAGATGGCGCCACGTTAGGTATTAGGTGTCGTCCTAGTGTGAAGACAATCTGCTGGGAACACTACAATTGGGGGCAGTTCAGAGGTGTCAATGGTGTCCATAGAGTAATTAGAACATGGTATTGTCTTGAGATGGACACCAGTCTTGCTTTTGGAGGTGTGGCTAAGGTAATAATGGGAGGAGCTTACATCTGAAAAATTTGCCTAAAGGTGGCATTACACATTAGATTAATATCGGCCCAATCTGGCAATTTGTGTAGGATCGGCCAACCATCTATTGTGTATGGGGAGCCTCGCGACTCTCTGCTGATAGCAGATGTTGGGGTGGAGAACGATTGGGTAGTTGGATTTCAACATGCCCGATCCTTTTGTTCCGAGGAGAGATAAGAGGTGTCTAGAAGCCGTTTACTCCCCTGTAACCATTCCGAGCGTTCATGGGTATGGGGGGGGGGGAGGGATCGGTAGAAATTGCGGTTGGCCGAATTATCTCATGTGTATGGAGCCACTTTACTTTCTTCTGATGTCAAATGTCGGAGTAAAAAAGGATCTGTCATTCCCATTGGAGTTAAGCTGCTGCCAGAGGGGTCTGGCAGTGACTTATTCCCCTCTCCCCTAATGATTTTTGCATGCATTTTAATAGGGGGTCGGTAGTCGACAGTTTTTTAATGTGTATGGTAACTTATAGTTGGGGGGTTGTGCTAAGTAAGCAAATGGATGATGATATTTAAGATATGCTGCAGCATTTTGGGGGTCCCATTGTTACTTCATAACTTTAGGAAATTGTTTGTAATTAACTATTATAATTTCAATTGAAGGTAATTTTTATTTAAAGGGTAACTAAACTTTTAAAAAACTTTTGACATGTCTTAGGCACATGTCAGTAGTTTTGATCAGTGGGGGTGGGGTCCGGGCACTGAGCCCCCCACTAATTGCTAAAAAACGAAGCGGCAGAAGCTGTCGGGTGAGCTTAGATTTTGATCGGCGGTGTACGGGCTCAATAGAAGGTCTATGTGTCCATACACCGCTCCGAGGAAAGGCAATCAGAAACTAAGTAGCACAGCGGTCACCCGAGCGCTTCTGTTGCTTCGTTTTAGCAGTCGGTGGGGGTCTCAGTGCTTGGACCCCCACCAATCCAAACTTCTGACATGTCACTATGCTGGTCCATTAAAGATCCATTTATCGTACATATTACTTATACTGTTACTTTTGTTTGTAGGATAGAAGTGTTCAGTAAGCAGTTGTTTAGGTTGCATTGTATTCTCCGAGTCCCGCGTTTCTATTACTGAAAGACCATGCGGTGATCAAAGGGCATTTTGTTTGAGCCCAGTTGATCTTTCCTGGAAATACCTGTGGTCCATAATAGACGTCTATTAATGAGATTGTTCAACGATTGATGTTGGTTCAAAGGTTACAAAGCGATGGTGATCCCATGAGTGTAACTTTTCACTGATAACAAGATGTTACCTGCGTCCAGCGGTGGAATCAGCTCATCTTGTTGTCACTGGAAATAAAGAGGATATTTAGGGATAGCTGTGTATTCACCCTTGTGCTTTGATGATCTTATCTCCAGACTGAGGATCACCTCTCTAGGACATGATCAAAAGCTTACAAGGAGATGGACATGCCAGCACAATGGAGTCAGTCACTGCAGCAATACAGTTCTATTCAGGTGAGGTTTATTATTATCATAGATTATATGTGACCACAGACTGATCCTCTTCTATAGGTCAAATTAATGGGACGTTTCTCCTTTAAGTGGGGATTCACACGAGCGTGTATTCGGTCCGTGCGGGCCGCGTGGTTTTCACGCGGCACGCATGGACCAATACAAGTCTATGGGGCAGTACAGACAGTCCGTGCTTTTTGCGCAGCGTTTGTCTGCTGCGCAAAAAGCGCAACAGGTTCAATAACTCTGCGTATTTCGCGCATCACGCACCCATTGAAGTCAATGGGTGCGTGAAAACCACGCAGGTTGCACGGAAGCACTTCCGTGCGAACTGCGTGTTTGCGCACCAGCTGTCAAAAGGATGAATGTAAACAGAAAAGCACCACGTGCTTTTCTGTTTCCGAACATCCAAACGGAGTGTCTTTGCAATGAGCGAAGCCGGACAAGCGAACCGAACTTCACCGGGCTCGGCCGAACCCGGCCAAAAAATTATCGGTACGCGACGTCAGGAGATAGTCACTGTCCATGGTGCTGAAAGAGTTAAACTGTCTCAGCACCATGGACAGTGACTTCCGATCCCAATATACATGAACCTGTAGAAAAAAAAACGAAGTTCTGACTTACCGATAACTTCCGACGTCTTCCTCCAGTCTGACCTCCCAGGATGACAATTCAGTCCAAGTGACAGCTCCAGCCAATCACAGGCCAAGCACAGGCTGCAGTGGTCACATGGACTGGCGCGTCATCCAGGGAGGTGGGGCCCGATGTCGAGAGGCGCGTCACCAAGGACGCGTCACCAAGGCAACGGCCGGGAAGTTCTCGGTAAGTACGAACTTTTTCTTTTTTTTCAACAGGTTTTTCGATATTGTGTTCGGCATTCACTGTCGAGGGTGCTGAAAGAGTTAGCTCTTTTAGCACCTTGGACAGTGACGGGCGTCGACTAGCCTCATCTCTATGATGGCGTCTGCGCGAAAATCACACGCATCAGACACGGATGACACACGCAGCTGTCAAATGGTTTTTGCGCGCGCAAAACGCAGCGTTGTTTGCGCGCGCAAAAACGCAACGTCCGTCTGTATCTCCCCTAAATGCAAGAGATATAAGGAGGAAATGTACAGCTTCTTGTAATAAAAGGGTTGTTAAATTTGTCTCGTTTTGATATATTGTAATTGTTAAATAATAAACAAATATAATAGTAACAAAAACCACAAGAGCATAAATAATAACAATAATAATAACACTAATACTACTACTAATAACAATAATAATAACAACAATAATACTACCACCAACAACAACAACACTACTAATAATAATAATAACAATAATAATAAGACCTCATGCACACGACCATAAAAAAATCTCCGTAATTGCGGACCATAATACGGTTCACAATTACGAACCCACCCGGTTCTATTGGCCACGGACACCTTTCCATATTTCTACGGATAGGTGTCCGTGCCGTAGAACTGTGCCGGGAATTATGGAACATGTCCTACTTTTCGTATTTTACGGGCCGTGCTCCCATACTTTGTATGGGAGCTCGGCCCGAAAATGCGGCCTGCGGCGGCCGATCATGCCCGCATCCGCGGGCCGTGATTACGGGCTCGGCCATGTGCATGACTAACAATAATACTACTAATAATAACAATAACAATAATACTACTACTAATAATAACAACAACACAAATAATAATAAAAATAATAACAATAATAGTAGTAAGAAGAAGAACAACAAAAATAATAATATTAAATAAATAAAACACAACGTCCAGAATTCAATATAATGTATAAAGAAAGAAAAATACCACAATTAGACAAAATAAGGGATATGTAGTGCTAGTTTTTAGGGATGGCAAACTGCGCAGTTACTCAGGGCCCCCAGTTACTAGGGGACCACCTGAGGATGGAAACCCTAGGAGAAAACTTAAATCACCCAGTATTAAAGGGTTTGTCCCAGAAGGACAACACCTATACATATACCTTATTAGGGCATAAGGACCTCAAAAAGGGTGGTCTTCCGCTTTGAACCCCTTCTTTGTTCCACAACGGAGAGCGTCTCTGTAAGAGCATCTCACGCACTGGCAGACCTGGTTTGTCTTTGCATTACATGGGTGCCTATCATTTTAATGGCAAGCATGTAATGCTACATTTCAGTGGCTCCTGCTTTCCCAAATGATAACAGTGGATCAACAGGGGTGAGAGAAGCCCGACCTATCAGCTATCGGCTTGTTTTTGAAAAGGGGTTGTTATGAGGGGGCTTTAAATAGTAGATTATGGAGGTATTATTTGGGAATTGAATTGCAATATTATGTGTCTTCTTTAAGGTAGTATTATTTGGATTTTGTTTATTATTTGAGCACCATATGGTGGTTTATGTAGACTGTATATGGCAGTATTATCTTTCCACTATATGGCAGTATTATCTTTCCACTATATAGCAGTATTATGTTTCCACCATATAGCAGTATTATCTTTCCACTATATGGCAGTATTATCTTTGCACTATATGGCAGAATTATCTTTCACTACATAGCAGGATTAGCTTTCCACTATATAGCAGTATTATCTTTCCACCATATAGCAGTATTATCTTTCCACTATATGGCAGTATTATCTTTTCACTATATGGCAGAATTATCTTTCCACTATATGGCAGTATTATCTTTGCACTATATGGCAGAATTATCTTTCACTACATAGCAGGATTAGCTTTCCACTATATAGCAGTATTATCTTTCCACTATATGGCAGTATTATCTTTGCACTATATGGCAGTATTATCTTTCCACTATATGGCAGTATTATCTTTGCACTATTTGGCAGTATTATCTTTCCACTTTATGGCAGTATTATCTTTGCACTATATGGCAGTATTATCTTTTCACTATATGGCAGTATTATCTTTGCACTATATGGCAGTATTATCTTTCCACTATATGGCAGTATTATCTTTGCACTATATGGCAGTATTATCTTTCCACTATATGGCAGTATTATTTTTGCACTTTATGGCAATATTATCTTTTCACTGTATGGCAGTATTATCTTTTCACTATATGGCAGTATTATCTTTTCACTATATGGCAGTATTATCTTTTCACTGTATGGCAGTATTATCTTTTCACTATATGGCAGTATTATCTTTGCACTATATGGCAGTATTATTTTTGCACTTTATGGCAGTATTATCTTTCCACTATATGGCAGTAATATCTTTGCACTATATGGCAGTATTATCTTTCCACTATATGGCAGTATTATCTTTTCACTGTATGGCAGTATTATCTTTTCACTATATGGCAGTATTATCTTTTCACTATATGGCAGTATTATCTTTGCACTATATGGCAGTATTATCTTTTCACTGTATGGCAGTATTATCTTTTCCCTATATGGCAGTATTATCTTTTCACTATATGGCAGTATTATCTTTTCACTTTATGGCAGTATTATCTTTTCACTGTATGGCAGTATTATCTTTTCCCTATATGGCAGTATTATCTTTTCACTATATGGCAGTATTATCTTTTCACTTTATGGCAGTATTATCTTTTCACTATATGGCAGTATTATCTTTTCACTGTATGGCAGTATTATCTTTTCCCTATATGGCAGTATTATCTTTTCCCTATATGGCAGTATTATCTTTTCACTATATGGCAGTATTATCTTTTCACTTTATGGCAGTATTATCTTTTCACTATATGGCAGTATTATCTTTTCACTGTATGGCAGTATTATCTTTTCCCTATATGGCAGTATTATCTTTTCACTATATGGCAGTATTATCTTTTCACTTTATGGCAGTATTATCTTTTCACTATATGGCAGTATTATCTTTTCACTATATGGCAGTATTATCTTTTCACTATATGGCAGTATTATCTTTTCACTGTATGGCAGTATTATCTTTTCACTATATGGCAGTATTATCTTTGCACTATATGGCAGTATTATTTTTGCACTTTATGGCAGTATTATCTTTCCACTATATGGCAGTAATATCTTTGCACTATATGGCAGTATTATCTTTCCACTATATGGCAGTATTATCTTTTCACTGTATGGCAGTATTATCTTTTCACTATATGGCAGTATTATCTTTTCACTATATGGCAGTATTATCTTTGCACTATATGGCAGTATTATCTTTGCACTATATGGCAGTATTATCTTTTCACTGTATGGCAGTATTATCTTTTCCCTATATGGCAGTATTATCTTTTCACTATATGGCAGTATTATCTTTTCACTATATGGCAGTATTATCTTTGCACTATATGGCAGTATTATCTTTGCACTATATGGCAGTATTATCTTTTCACTGTATGGCAGTATTATCTTTTCCCTATATGGCAGTATTATCTTTTCACTATATGGCAGTATTATCTTTGCACTATATGGCAGTATTATCTTTTCACTTTATGGCAGTATTATCTTTTCACTGTATGGCAGTATTATCTTTTCACTATATGGCAGTATTATCTTTTCACTTTATGGCAGTATTATCTTTTCACTTTATGGCAGTATTATCTTTTCACTATATGGCAGTATTTTCTTTTCACTATATGGCAGTATTATTTTTTCACTATATGGCAGTATGGCGGAATTATCTGGGCTGTAATTATAAAAACAACTCTCTAAAAATGGCAAATGGGAGGTTCTTACTTTAATTGTAGCCCTGGGCCCCTTTTTCTATAAGACCGGCCTTGAATGTCCCACTGCTACATATGTCAAGAGGTGACCCAGTATTCATTTTCATGATCATGGTGCAGCTACTGAGATAAGACAGTTTCATTCCATGCAGCTATTAATCGATTTTTTCAAACATTTTTCAAGTGTTGGAAAAAAACGGTTCATGGCTTCAACCTTTATGCCATTATTTTCAATTAATTTCTACCAAAATACAGCAGTAATTGCATTGATAAATATGCCACAATGTCTCTTGCAGCCTGAGGAAATGACAAAATTGCATCTTCTGCAGACTGGCAGGTGACTGGTCCCCCCAGGACTACATATATCCAGAGTTGTCACCTTCTGCTATGTGCTAGGTAATGGACAGAACATAAATATATACTATTGAACAATAGCAGAGCTTTTTCCGTAGTGCTACATAGAGATTGTCCCCATTTACATCTATCTCATACACACTAGGGATTTACTTATCAATATGTTTTTGGTGTGTTGGAGGAAATCCACACAAATATGGGGAGAACATACTAACTCCACATTGCTTGTATATGTCTTCAATACGTATATTATATACAGAACCGCTTTAAGACATTTTTTTCAGTTTGTCCATTCTAATGAGAAGGTGGGCAGCCTGGTAACTTAGTGGTTAGCTCTGGTGGCTCAGTGGTTAACTCTGGTGGCTCAGTAGTAAGCTCTGCTGGCTTAGTGGTAAGTTCCAGTGGCTAAGTGGTTAGTTCTGGTAGCTCAGTGGTTAGCTCTGGGGATTCAGTGGTTAGCTCTGGGGGTTTAGTGGAGAGCTCTGGTAGCTCAGTGGTTAGCTCCAGGGGTTCAATATTTAGCTCTGAGGGTTCAGTGGTTAGCTCTGGTGGCTCAGTGGTTAGCCATGGTGGCTCAGTGGTTAACTCTGGTGGCTCACTGGTAAGCTCTGGTGGCTCAGTAATTAGTTCTGGTGGTTTAGTGGTTAGCTCTGGTGGCTCAGTGGTTAGCCATGGTGGCTCAGTAGTTAACTCTGGTGGCTCACTGGTAAGCTCCGGTGGCTCAGTAATTAGTTCTGGTGGTTTAGTGGTTAGCTATGGGGGCTCAGTGGATAGCTCTGGGGGCTCAGTGGTTAGCTCTGGGGGCTCAGTGGATAGCTCTGGGGGCTCAGTGGTTAGTTCTGGTGGCTCGGTGGTTAGCTTTGAATCCAACCAGAGGCAATATCTGCATGGAGACTGGATGTTCTCACCCTGCTTCCTTGTGGGTTTTCCTTTAGTTGATTGTTGGCTACAAATGTGACAACTCCTTTAAACATAGGAAGAAGAAATGACGTCAGCATTCCAAAAAAACAAATTTTTCTATTGTCCCATAGTACAGACAGCAGCAACGTTGAGGCTCCAGGGGAGGCTTTTTCAGTCGGTCTGTTGCATTCTTACATCCCCATTAAAAGTTACTGTGCTGCTGTTCTGATATTTATTTCTACAACCCCTTTAATCATATCATGCAATTTTCTGTTTTAATTCCTTACCATTTCCAAAATCTCTGCTTGCTTTCAGTGAATAGACAGAGGGAAGGGTAAAAACCTGTATTGATTATGTCCATATAACACAGATACAGGGCTCAGTACAGTGCATCAGAGCTCGCTCCTATTGAGTTATGCACCTGTGACAGTTGGACATGATGAGGACAGGTTTTTAGACTCTGGATGTAAAAAAGAATGTGTCCATTCACTGACAGCAAGCAGAGATCTTTTAAATGGTGATAAACTGAAACAGAATGTGTATTATAAAGTGAAATGAAATCTAATTATACAATGATTGCATAACACTGGACAAAGGCTTTAGCTTCCCCCCATGGAGGAGGTCTGAATTTTGCTCTTTAAGCAAAAACCTCATGGTCCCTTCATGTCTTATTATTGGCTACCAGAGCCTTTCATGGCCTTCTTCTAACAGCTTTAGGCACTTGGTATGCTTTCATTGTTCTTACTGGTTAATTTGACATAGATCGTGTTTTTTTTCTTACATTTTGATCTTTGACCTCAGCCATTGACCTAAATCCTAAAACCCTTTATTACCTTAATGTAGCCCCCCCCCCCCATGGGACAGAACCAGATTCTGTGGACAATCTACCAAATGCAATCGTCTTTATTCAGTGTCTGCTGCTCTTTTAGGGACATTTGACTATAAAATAGAAACTGCGACTTTAATAAATAGCAACGAATAATATTTCAAGCAGTAAATTCCACAGTCCGCACTCACTATATGTACAGCGAGCTTTCATTTTGAATACACGGCCACTGGGTATGTTCTGCAGATGTAGCATTGCTCCTGCCCACAGGGGCGTAACTAGAAAGTGCTGTATCCCATATTCTTGAATGCAACCCAAATTGTTGAATGTAACAACCCCCCACCCCTTCCCGATCCATGTAAAAATTAGGGTAAGGGCACATTGCCGGCCAAGTAAAAAAAAAAACGGCAAAAACTCCTAGCGTTACCTGATAAAGGATCAGCGCATGCTGGAACAATGGAACCACACACACTATGAGCCACATAAGAAGAACATGCAGGGCAGGCATCAAACTCCAGATCAGACCCCAAAATAAGTTCAGATTCCCCCTATTACAGCCCCCAAAATTATTTCATACCTCAAATCAGATCCCAAATTTAATTCAGACCCAAACCAGACCCCCAAATTAATTCAGACCCCTGAAATTATTTCAGACCCAGATCAGACCCCAAATAAATTCAGACCCCAGATTAAACTCAAAAAAATTAACTCAGGTATTGACTTACCTCTCCTTGCTCATGGCTTCTCTTCAGGGCCTGGTACACAAGGTCCTTACACCATAGAAGAAGCTGTACTAGAGAAGAAGCTGGGCAGGTAGTGGCGTAACTATGGAGGTCGCAGCAGTTGCAGTTGTGACCACGCCCCTTAACCCATGGGGCCCACCGGCCATCCTGCCACATCAAGCCCTTCAGGGCCCAGCACACAACGTCATATTGCTGCTTGATTAATGGCGGTCTGACTGTTGTGAACCCCATCCCCTATCATCCCTAGAACAATGTGGACACAACACAAGGTAAAGCACACTGGGCCAGAGGATTTTGGGCACTTTACAAGAACTGCAACTCGCTTGAGTTGAATGTTGATGAATGCCGCCATGTTTCTGAAGTCCCCCGCCACTTTATCTCACTTGTGAGATACAATACTTGTGCATATGTCGAAAAAGGGGATGTGGAGGCAGTGAACGACATCAGGTACATGTACCCCATCTCAGGTAACTCCATGAATGACAATTATTTATGAATGTCCCTTTACCAAAGATCTGAAAATCATAAAATCAAAATAAAAAGAGAAAAGAGATACAATGTGCAAAATAAGACTGAAGAATAATCGTCAACTAAAAAATAACTACTTGCAATTTTTCTTTTATCAGTGTAAACTAGGATCTGGGAACATAGTGAAAAGTTAGCTACAAACTAATGCAATGTTAAATACTTTTGTGTCAAAAAAGACAATAGTATTGTATAAAATCCATCATCTACAGCCGGGCTCTGGATCTGTTCAGACCGTGAAGACAGAAAACAACACCGGCTATCACTGAGGAATACATCCTACAACAGGGATACCGTCCAAGGATTATATACGATCAGATCTACAGAGCAACAAGAACTCCAAGGAGCAATTCCCTGCAGCACAAAAAGAAGGAAGACAACAGCAGGGCGCCCCTAGTGGTCATATACAACCCCCAAAGAACTACTTGCTGCTGATCTTTAACAAAGACAATAAACTGAAGGAAATATTCCCGGATTTACCTCTCCTGGCATACAAACAGCCACCAAACCTAAGGAATCTCCTGGTCAGAAGTGCCGCTCATCTTGTCATCAAACACCATCCAGATACCAAACACGCAGCAGGACTATAAAATCGCTGGCACGTTCTCCTGTACATCCTCCAATGTAGTGTACATGATCCTGTGTACAAGGTGCATCAGTAAGGCCTCGTTCACATCTGCGTCAGGGCTCCGTTCATGGGTTCCGTCAGACCTTTCCATCATGGGAATCCATGAACGGAATCCAAACTGAAACAAACAGAAACCTTAGGATTCCGTTTGCATCACAACTGATTTCAATGGTGACGGATGCGGTGCAAATGGTTTCCGTCTGTCACCATTGTGCAAGGGTTCCGTCGTTTTGACGGAATGAATAGCGCAGTCAAAACGACGGAAACCTTGGACAACGGTGACAAACGGAAACCATTTGCACCGGATCCGGCATTATTTAAATCAATGGTGATGCAAACGGAATCCTATGGTTTTTTTTTTTTGTTTCAGTCAAGTTTCCGTTCATGGATTCCCCTGACGCAGATGTGAACGAAGCCTTAAAGGGAATGTGTTGTTAGCAAAAAATGTATTTTTTTTTTTAAGTTAAACAATTAGTGTATAGGTGATTAAACATTGTTCTAATTTTTTTTATTTTTTTCACGAGTCAGGAAATATTATAAATTAGATTCTAATTTATAATATTTCCCAGCACTGGTCACTAGATGGAGCAATTCCCAAAATTGCGGCATTGCATGTGGTAAAGCAACCACATTGCTTTATGCTGCAAAATTGGGAAAAAATCCCTCGCTCTAGTGAGCTCTCAGAATCCCCCCCTCCTTTATCCTGGCTAGTGCCGGGAGAAACGAGGGGATTGAACGGTCAAACCTCCTACACTGTGTGTCGCCATTTTTTGAGCTAACACACAGTGTAGAAGGTTAACATACAGTAGTAAACACACTGAAACACGAACATACATAGAAATCACTTACCTGCTCCTGTCGCCGCCGCTCCCTCCGGCCCATCCGCTCCGTCTGCTGCCGCTGCTCCAAGTGCACAAGTCCGGAAGCCGCGACCGGAAGTAATAATCTTACTGTCCGGCTGCGACTTCCGGTCTACAGGAAAATGGCGCTGGACGGTGCTCAGTTTAACTTGGACTGTGTGGGAGCGGTGCATGCGCCGTTCGCACACAGACGGCGTACACCATAGTGGATGGAACGGGCCCCGTTCGAATTCACTATGGGACTGGGGCTGCCGTACTCCATGTCTGTATGTGTCGTTAATCGACACATACAGAAATGGAGTAAAAAATGGCAGCCCCCATAGGGAAGAAAAAGTGAAAAAATAAAAAAAAGTAACACACAAATACACAAATAAATACAAAAGTTTTTTATAAAACACTAACCTCAAACTGATATAAAAAAAAAAAATTTGGCGACACTGTTCCTTTAAGGAATCTACATTAGAGAAACAAAACAAAAACTACAAACCAGGATGAATCTTCACAGACATACAATAAAACAGGAGGTGGATACACCCGTGGGAAAACACTTCTCTAGACCAGACCACAGTTTTGCAGAATTAAAGGTCCTAATACTGAAGGGTCATTTTAAGGGTATGTTCACACACACTATTTACGGACGTAATTCGGGCGTTTTAGCCCCGAATTACGTCCGAAAATGCGCCTCAATAGCGTCGGCAAACATCTGCCCATTCATTTGAATGGGTCTTCCGATGTTCTGTTCAGACGGTTATTTTTTTCGCCCCGCTGTCAAGCTGATGATAAAATCTGCATTTATGAGCCACTACATGGACTCACGTCACATCCCGTATCAAACTGACTCCTTAATCATCACCCCTATAACCTCAGATTTATTGCCCCGCTTTTCTTAATGATGTATCACCTCATGTAATTGTCTTTGTGTAACATCTTAAATGTTGTGCTTTTTTCTAAGGGCTCATTCAGACGAGCGTAAAACTCGTCCGTGTGCTGTGCGTGAAAATCACGCACAGCAGACTGACCCATTGATTTCAATGGGGCCATTCAGACATGCAGGAGTTTTAACGCAGCATGTGTCCGTTGCGGGAAACTCACTGCATGTCCTATATTGGTGCGTTTTCACACACCTACGCACCCCTTGAAGTCAATGGGTGCTTGAAAACCACAGACAGCACACGGATACACATCCGTGTGCTGTGTGTGTGATTTGCGCATCAATTCCATTGAAAAAAAAAACGTGCTTTGCGCGTGTTTGAAAAACACACGCCACTCACAAAGTGCGGATGCAATAACGCAACGCGCACGGACCGGATTTACACGCGGAAAGTCATTCATTTGTAAACTTGCCTGAAGGAGCCTCTGTGCTCTGAAAGTTCCATATATCATTTTTCTCGTTAGCCAATAAAGGTATCACACCTAATATACTTTTGTATTTTTTGACACAAAAGTATTTACCATTGCATATTGTTTCCGGCTAACCCGCTACTACCCTATTTTTACTGTACTTCTACAAACAAAGTGATTGTTCGCCCTCTACTGGTCATTTGTATAATAATTGCTAACGCTTTTTTGGTTGGTGAACACTGCCCCTAGTGGCCGCTCATGTTACAGTTTACAATTTGTTTTATTAGTATTACTCTTATGATAGGGAAATAATATCTCTCATGTTGGTCCATCCCAACTCCAAATCAAAACTGCATATCTAAAAATAAATTCAGTATTCTTATGTTATTCCTCTTTCCAGAGATAGGAACTGAAAGCATAGAAGAAATTCTGGGGTAGAACATGCAGGAGAAGCTTCATTAGTGTTTCTATAGATGGGCAGGTGACAACACTGAGGTTCATTGGGATAAGGAGACCCGGTGTAGTCACCTGTAGGCTGTTCACACTGGGCAGGTGATACGCAGCATAAAAGCACACAGCGTATCCGCCCTGAACCCCGCAGGGAATTCCGGACGAAAAACCACACCAAAATATGGTCCGTTTATTCGGCCAGAAGGTCCACTTCAGAAAACTGTGGTGAAAAAAAAAAAAAGCCTATACTTACCCATTGTCATGGCGACGCATCCCTCTGACATCCTGCATCACTCCTGTGATTGGCTGCAGCAGGCAAATGGGATCAAACGTCATCCCTGGAGGTCGGGCTGGATGCAGAGGCAGAGAGATCTGGGTATGTATGAGCTTCTTTTTTTTTTCTGAGTTGGAATTTTTGTGGCGCAATCGCCGCTTTTCCACCGCAAAGATCGCAACATCTGCTATGTGTTGCGGGTTTTACCTCCCCATTGAATTTAATCTGGAAAACCCGCAACAGAAAAGCAGCGATTTCGCAGCATAAATTTACATGCTCCAGATTAAAAAAACACACCAAAGGTCAATTTATGACATTTTTATGGGCGGATATTTTACGCAACGTGTGGTTGAGATTTGTTCAAACGTAATCTACTCTGCTGCTACTGTAGTGCGCTGCGGATTTTCCGCAATGAAATCAGTTGCGGAAAAGCCACAATGTTTATGCTACGTGTGGACTTACCCGTAGACGGCAGTGTCTATGCCTAGGCAATGGCCTGGAACGTTTTTGGACATTCCCTAGCAAAACAAAACATATGAAGAAACGTATTGGAGTCTTAAAGGGCCATTCTCATCTTATAAAGTGATGGCATATCACTTGAATATGCGATCATTTTATGATCGGTGTGGGTCTGACCTCTGGAACCCAGAGCGATCGCTGCAATCTCCTTAATCCTCAGGGTCTCATCATAAATTGAGGGCATTTTCTAGTGATACGCCATCATTTCATATGATGGGAATAACCCTTTAAGAATGTCCTATGAATAATTATAATAAAAACTGGATGTTCCCCTTTAAATATAGGTAAAGATCTAATCCAGTAATCATAAATGAACCAAATTGAACATTTAGCCTATTGACATCCTTGTCCTATTCAGCATAAAGAATTCCCAGCAACATCACATATACATTATACATCTACTGTAACACTATCCATACCTCCGTATCTCAGCGTCTCCTTACTGCATTACACTGCAGCATTTACATGGTTAAAGGTAACATAGTAAGGCCAGGTTCACACAGTGCAGTTTAGAGTCATTTTATATGTGGTTACACAAGGTCACATTAACTGCAGACAGACATGGTCGCAGTCTCTCATGATGGCGGTCGCTCCCCCTAGAACGGTAGCCCCCTGCCCACATATAATACAATGGTGTTATATTATGGATTAATATTTTACCCTGCAATATGCCAATGTCCCTGCAAAAGTATAAAATAAAAAAACTGATGTATAGTTTTGTGGGAAAAGATTCAATATCCTTTATCATGTATTGATTTAAAGGGATTGTATGAAATTAGAGAACAGGTTTTTTTTCTCTCCAAAAACAGCGCCCCCTGCTCTACATGGGCCGAGACTGGTATTGCAACATTCAAATTCCTGAATTCCCAGGTGAAGATTTACTTTGAAGTGTGTCTATTAGGTCTCACGCAGCCGTCTTATGTACTGATATGTGGTACGGATCTAAAATACAGCACTTATACACTGCTATGGGCCATACTGTACCTCCATGTGCCTCCGATTTCATATAATTCCATGTTCCATCACATGTCGTATTATAAAGGTTTTCTTTCCTAGGAGCATTGTTTCCAGGGGGATAATATGGCACATTACGTAGGCACCACCACGATACATTCCACTGTGCCATAATAGACATATCACCCGGAACATATACACACTACACATGCTGCGCTAAATGTAGGTAATATGAGTGACGTGTTTCCTGAACTGGCCCATCAAAGTACCAGAGACTCCTCAGATGGGCATAGGCTCTGATACAACAATGGACCCACAAAGCAGAAGACAACCCCATTTGGAGGTGACTTTGGCGCCAATCCCTTGCCACTAGGGTTTATTACTTATGGGATGATTCACAGAAAAACGATTAGACCTTATTGATGATACGTCCTGTGTGTACAATGATAACAAAGATTGCCATGCAATTACAAGAGAACGGGCACATGTTCTGTATATGGAGGGTGGGATCAGAATATTTTTCTTTGGTCCACCAGATCTTCTCTGGTGGACACAAGGAATCCTAGTCCGACAATGGTGAGACATTACTTTAGATATTGTGTAGGGTCATTCTGTAAGGTGCGCTACATCATGTAGTGAATATACCAGTCCTTCTCAATGAATTAGAATATCATCAAAAAGTTCATTTATTTCAGTAATTCAATGAAGAATGAAGTGCTGGAAAATGTCCTGCTAGACGCTGCGCTGACTCTGGACTTGATCTGACACAGTGGACCAGCACTGCTGCTCAGTGTCCACAGTCCTGTTTTCAGATGAAAGTAAATTTTGCAATTCATTTGGGAATCAAGGTCCCAGAGTCTGGAGGAAGAGTGGAGAGGCGTCAATCCAAGTGTCTTGCGGTCCAGTGTGAAGTTTCCACAGTCAGTGATGGTTTGGGGGCCGTGTCATCTGCTGGTGTTGGTCCACTGTCTTATATCAAGTCCAGAGTCAGCGCAGCGTCTACCAGGACATTTCCCAGCGCTTAATGCTTCTCTCTGCTGACAAGCTTTATGGAGATGATTTCATTTTCCAGCTAGACTTGGCACCTGCCCACACTGCCAAAAGTACCAATACCTGATGTAATAACTACAGTATCACTGCGCTTCATTGGCCAGCAAAGTCGCCCGACCTAAACCCCATAGAGAATCTATAGGGTATTGTCAAGAGGAAGATGAGACACTGGACCCAACAATGCAGACAGCTGAAGGCCACTATCAAAGCAACCTGGGCTTCCATAACACCTCAGCAGTGCCACAGGCTGGTCGCCTCCATGCCACGCCGCATTGATAACACCTCAGCAGTGCCACAGGCTGATCCCCTCCATGCCACGCCGCATTGATAACACCTCAGCAGTGCCACAGGCTGATCACCCCCATGCCACGCCGCATTGATAACACCTCAGCAGTGCCACAGGCTGATCCCCTCCATGCCACGCCGCATTGATAACACCTCAGCAGTGCCACAGGCTGATTGCCTCCATGCCACGCCGCATTAATAACACCTCAGCAGTGCCACAGGCTGATCACCCCCATGCCACGCCGCATTGATAACACCTCAGCAGTGCCCCACAGGCGGATCACCCCCATGCCACGCCGCATTGATAACACCTCAGCAGTGCCACAGGCTGATCGCCTCCATGCCACGCCATTGATGCAGTAATTCATGGAGCCCCGACCAAGTATTGAGGGCAGATACTGGACATACTTTTCAGTAGGACAACATTTCGGTATTAAAAATCATTTTTGAAATTGGGCTTATATAACATCCTAATTTTCTGAGACTAAATTTTGGGTTTTCATTAACTGTTACCATAATCATCAACATTAAAAGAAAGACATGCTGGAAATAGATCACTCTGTGTGTAATGAATCTATACAATATATGAGAGACACTTTTTGAATTGAATTACTGAAATAAATTTACTTTTTGATGATATTCTAATTCATTGAGAAGGACTAGTGTATAGACGCTCCATCTCTTGATTTAAAGGGGTTTTCCAGTTAGAAGAGAATTGATTGCCTATCCACAGGATAGGCCATCAATATCTAATCGGTGGGGGTCCGACTCCCGACATCCCCGCCAATTAGCTGTTTTGAAGGGGCCTTTGCGCTCTCTGCTTGCCCATAATTCCTTGCCTGCTCCGTACTGTAAATCGCTGACACACTTGTAGCAGCGGTTCACAGAATTACTCCTCTGTCATTCATGGCCATCAATTCCATCTAACTGGAAACCCCCTTTGAAGGCTATGTCCGCATTTTTTTAAATTGCTCTGATATATCTAAAATGAAAAATGAAGCAACTTTGCAATAGGTCTTAATTAAAAATTCCCTACTGTTTGGTTTCTACAGCTCCTATGCAAACCTATGCACCTCCATGGTAACAGACAACAAATAAACCCTTTGTAGTCTGATCCTGCAGTCATACTTTCTTCCATCTATCCCTTACTACTTTCTAACATAGCAAATTTACGTTAGCTAAAGTTAGAGGACTGATGGAAAGCAACATGACTGCAGGATCAGACAACATAGGATTTGTTTGTAGTCTGTTACCATGGAGACACATAGGTTTCTATAGCAGCCATAGAAACCAAATAATAGGAAATTTTTAATTAAGACCTATTGCAAAGTTGCTTCATTTTTCATATCAGATGCATTGGGACAATAAATAGAAAAAGGTGGACATATCCTTGAAAAGCAGAAGGGAAGCAGCTGGATCAGAATAGGTTCCGCTTACGGCCTCTCCTTTTCTGAAGGTAGACAAGATTCTTTATCAAATTAGGTAAGACCAGAAGAAAGAGCCTTTAGTTGGTATCTTGGATGTAAATGACACATTTATGACCAACGTTATTACGTTTTTGAGATTTATTGAATTTGATGGAAATATGTAAGTTGGTTGTATATGAATGAATACTCCACAGTTACCACATGAACATGGTCTTCCCATTCTGCTTGGTGAGGTATGCCAGACAGTTGAGGATAATCAGGATATCTTCCGTCTTATCATTGAGCATATATTCGGTAATCATCTTGCTCAGGATTTGTGGGTCATTCATGGATGACAGATCTTCAATTCCAGTGTTTGCCCTCTCCTTTATGATTCCATAGGCATTTACAAGGTACTCTGTAAAGTAGGGATGGACTTTCGGGTCATAGCCCAGCTTCTTCAATTGATCGATCGTTTGATGGTAGCGTCGGCTCAACTCAGATTTTAATTGGTCATCAACCTTGCCAGTCAGTGAACAAGTGGTCACCTGAAACCATAAAATATACTTTAATGGGGTTAACCGATTTAGAAAACACATTTTCAGATACCCTGTTAGTGAACTCTGGGTTAGTAGAGGAGGTTCCTCCGTTCAGGACGCTCATCTATTACAGAGCGTGAAGAAAGTCTACAAAGAGTGTCTATCACTCTGGAGGACCCGGCAAATCCATGTATTACATGGACAGTTGATTGATTTCAATAGGAGCTGTGTAATGCTCCATTTTGCCTGTGGGTGTGCTATATCCAAGGTAACTCCACAGATTACAGCTAACTATTGGGGGTTTTAGCATGGGGACACCCTGATATCAGCTTAGGGGGGATTTTCTTAACAAAAAGGGTTTTGTCCAATGTGGACAACCCCTTTAAATTTTTATTCTATGAACTATATATTTCTTATGAAAATAACAACATAGTTGCAAACAGTCCAGGGTTTGCCATGATGGTCTCGCTTTGAGCCTCCTAGCCGCCGTTTTAACCAGTTATTGCTATAGTACTGCTAGTTCTAGTCATTTACTTGAACAATTTGGTCTATTTTAAGATAGTAGTTTATGTTTATAACCTGTGTAATCTTTTCTTTTATATTAGCCACATGATATCCATAAAGACGTTGTCGCTCCAGGAAGACGGCGCACAGAATTCTGCGGTCCAGCTGAAAAGCAATCTCTCCAACAATTCGCTGACACTGCTTCACTTTTTCGGGATCTGCAAAGTGTAATTGTAAAGTTAGGGCAAGGATTTGATTTGTAAAATTGTATTATTTTTATTGTAATAATAAGAAATGGATTTGCATTGAATCAGTTCATACAAATTAAAATTGGCACTATGTATTTTTAGGGCATGTTCCGACGTGGCGGAATTGCTGTGGAATTCCACTGTGGACAGTCCGCAGTGGAAATCCACAGTAGCTGTTTTTTTCCATTGTTTTCTATAACTTTTTACAGTGCAGAATTTTCACACCGCAGCATGCACATTCTGTTGTGGAGGAGCGACGGATTTTCAATGCAGATTTCAGCCTTTGCAATGCAAAAACTGAAATCTGCGGCAAGTCCGCAACATCTGAATTACCTGTCAAATATGCAAATGTTGCTGCAGATTCGTTGCATAATTGCCACGAATTTGCAGCAACATTTGCAGCGGAAAAATTCTGCCACGTCTGAACATGGCCTTAAAGGGTATGTCCATATGAGCACCATTTTACACTTTATATATAAATATTATCTACAAAAAAAGTTGAGTCATTTTGTAAATATACTACTTTACTTTTTGAGTTACAGTCTATATTATATCCCAGAGCTGCATTCACAATTCTGTCGGTTGTCATTGGAAACAGTCAGCATGTGAATGAATGAATGAATGAATATTTGAAAGCCATACTTTATTTGCCAATAATTGGCCCCACAGAGGAGGTAGCCCACATTGGATCCTTGCCACAAATGTGCATGAAGTCTGCCTACAATAGAATATATACAGAAGACGGGCATATGAAATACCACTTACCTCGAGGTGGGCAGGGGTCCAACTTTTGCTTTCTGTCTAGAATTTTCAGTTTAAAGAATGAATAAGATTAAGAATTTGTCATTAGCAGTGGTAATCTCTAAAACATTTCTCAACAGTAATACCCAAATCACGAGACATTCACTATAATCTCTGAGATAAACTCTGATAAAAAAGATCAAAAACAACACACTATGTATGTCCAGCTCAAAATCGACCTAAAAGCCCCTGAGGATCAATGTCAAAGTGGACAGGTGTCTATTATAGGGTCATACACCGCAGAGAGGGGCCAATAGCAAAATCAAAGACACGTGTTCCCCATAACTCCAAACTATCCCAGTCCCATCCCTGACCCTCACCAATCTGGCCCATGGCACCCCTACCTCCTACAGCATGGCTTGCCTCTATGGCAGGTATCAGGACCGGTGTCAGCACCAAGCAAACCTGGGCAGATGTCAGGGCCCATTGGGTTTGGCAGGCTCATGGCGATCTGAGTAAAAGATGCTTAAGCTGAGGGTTTGTAGACAAGTGGCCCGTTGTGACCTTGTTGCCCAAAGGCCTACATATACCTGGAGTCACCCCTTGAAGGTACACCAAAGATTCAATAGTTTTTACTGGGTGCCGGATTTGGGCCCATTCTTATAAATGTATTATATCATCGTATTAGGAAGCCGGCTGCATGCAATTTTCAAAAATGTTATTCCAAATTTGGCATAATAATAGAATATATTGAATATATTGAGGACACAGCAGTGAGAAGTGCCACTTACCAAGCTGTGGGTAGGAATCTGTTGGTTGTGCTTCATCTTTGGTATCTAAGATATGAAAATATACAAATAAGTAACTATGTTTGAGGGGAGTAGCTATAAATGGTGCAGAGGTAGCCACATAACAAGACACAAGTATTATAAATGGCACGTGGTAGGTGGGGTAGGTGGCATATAGAACACCCCTCTGCCACATAACAAGACACAAGTATTATAAATGGCACGTGGTAGGTGGGGTAGGTGGCATATAGAACGCCCCTCTGCCACATAACAAGACACAAGTATTATAAATGGCACGTGATAGGTGGGGTAGGTGGCATATAGAACGCCCCTCTGCCACATAACAAGACACAAGTATTATAAATGGCACGTGATAGGTGGCGTATTGAACGCCCCTCTGCCACATGAGAAGACACAAGTATTATAAATGGCACATGGTAGATGGGGGGGGGGGCAGGTGCAGATAATATAACAGGGAGTATAACTTACTTGGATGTGAATTGACTTCGAGCTGCTTCTTGTCTTTGTCTGGAATATGGAAATAAAAGAACAGATACGGTTGAGAAATTTATAGCTGTCAGTCCATGTCATGCACAAGGAGTGGTGCCCAATTATGATTTTGCCATGGGGCCCTTCACCCTAGAGTAAGGCCTGACTGTCTTAAAAATGACAACGTCTGAATGATCTGGACTTCTAACTCATTTGGGTCAAAACCACCATAGGTAAACCCAGCCTTACCCTTTAAGTCTTTCTTCGATTTTCCTGGGGGGGAGAGGCCTCGAATCTTTCTTTCATGTTCTCTTAAAGTACCACGAAGCTCCATGTTCTCCTGCATAAGACCCATCAGTTTCCGGAGTTTAGCGTTCTCAGTCAGTAGACGCTTACTCTCAGCACTTAAGGTGTCTGCGTCCTCTATCTTCAGAATATCAAGCGTTTGGTCCATGGTGCTATTTCCTGAAGACATGTTAGAGGGTTCTTCTACGGCTGGTCGAGTATATGGATTTTGTAGCCTCACTTCCTTGGCACAAATATGTACTGCACCAAACCAGACCTGGCTAATACCGCTGTGGCTGGAACCTACAGGAATCAAACATTCTGAGAAAGTTCTGTGATGTCATCAACCAGGTCACAAGATGGCCAGTCAGGCTGAACGGTCAAGTCATATCTGACAGTCTGGTTGCTAGGGATACACTCACGTCCCTAGCAACCAATTCATCTGTTTATACTCAGCTCTTCAGTGCAAGACAATTCTGCCTTTACTGCAACTTTACCCTGTGGGTAAAAAAGTTACAAGGAACCTTTTTGATATTTTTAGAGGTTTTTTTGCAACTTTCTTTCCCATTGGGAAACATTAAAGTTGCGGTAGTGCTGTGATATTATTAAGAATAGCATATAAGGGCTTATTCAGACGAACGTGGGGAAACTCGGACGTGAAACACGGCCATTTTTCACGTCCGAGTTTCACCCTTGCGGGACCCGTTTTGAGTGTATGGAGGGATCCGTGTAAACGGAAGAAAATAGGATGTCCTATTTTTTAACATACCATTCACACAGTCCGCGTGAACGGCCCCATTGAAATACATGCGTCCATGTGACTGCCGTTGTCAACGTTCGTGTGAATAAGCCCTAACTCTGTATGACTTCATCCAAGGCAACATTTAGTCGCCTGCGAATCATGGCAAAGTCAGAGCATTTCCCTGACTCGTGCGCTACTTGTCTCCCTATACGGCTATGTCCAGATGTAGCGGTATTAGTAATCCATGGCAAAATCTGAAAGTGTTAGGTCCAGTTCACACAGAGTTTTTCGACATGTTTTTTGACATGGAAACTGCGCCAAAATCGGCCGAAAATGCCTCTCATTGATTTAAATAGGAGGCGGAGACGTTTTTTTTCGCGAGCAGAAAAACTGTCTCGCAGGAAAAAGAAGCGGCATGCCGTATCTTTGGCTGTTTACGTCTCTGACCTCCCTTTGACATCAATGGGAGTCAGAGAAAGCGTATTTCACAGCGTTTTTTGCCCCGCGGTGCTCAATGGCCGCGGACAAAAAATGTTACGTTTAAAGGGAGTGAGAGGAAACGGAGAGAACTGGGTGATAACCAATATGGCTATCATTACAGCTTTTACACTGGCTATAACCCAACTTTCCCAAACTCCTGAATGGCATATCTATCTCTGTGCTGCAATATTGGAGGGGTAATATCTCACTGAGTCAACCAGATAAACCAGTTTAGCAGAGCTCTTTGCAACCTTTAGGCTATGTTCACACGGAGTATTTTGGGGGAGGAATATCTGCCTCAAAATTCCGTTTGGAACTTTGAGGCAGATATTCCTCTCCCTGCACGCCGATTTTCGCGGCGATTATCGCGCCGTTTTTCGCCCGCGGCCATTGAGCGCCGCGGGCATAAAACAGCGAGAAATACCCTTTCTCCTGCCTCCCATTTAAGTCAATGGGAGGTCAGAGGCGGAAGCGCCCGAAGATAGGGCATGTCGCTTCTTTTTCCCGCGAGGCAGTTTTACTGCTCGCGGGAAAAAGACGCCGACGCCTCCCATTGAAATCAATGGGAGGCGTTCTCGGGCCGTTTTTGCCGAGTTTTGCGACGCGGTTTCCGCGTCAAAAAACTCGGCAAAATACCCCGTGTGAACATAGCCTTAGGGTATGTGCACACACACTAATTACGTCCGTAATTGCCGGACGTATTTCGGCCGCAAGTACCGGACCGAACACACTGCAGGGAGCCGGGCTCCTAGCATCATAGTTATGTACGATGCTAGGAGTCCCTGCCTCTCCATGGAACTACTGTCCCGTACTGAAAACATGATTACAGTACGGGACAGTTGTCCTGTAGAGAGGCAGGGACTCCTAGCATCGTACATAACTATGATGCTAGGAGCCCGGCTCCCTGCACTGTGTTCGGTCCGGGACTTGCGGCCGAAATACGTCCGTCAATTACGGACGTAATTAGTGTGTGTGCACATACCCTTGAAGGAGCTTCCTATATTGGTTGTCACCCAACTTTTCCAGAAACAGATATAAATGACAAGGTAAAATACAAGACCTAAAAGAGATTATATTTACTAGTGATTTTTTTTTCATGTTTAGGTGACAGTTCATGTCCATTACTAGGCAATAACAATTTTATATTTGGACACAAAGTAAGGAACAGGCCATGAATGAGCTGTAAAGGAGCTACGGCCTCTCTGCCAAGTGGTAACTGTAGTCAGCAAGTAGAGGTGTGTCATTCATTCCCTTCCAGAAGGGCGATCAGTGATGTGAATGCAGGAGGGAGGACTGAGCTACTCTCATCCAGCCCTTTTCCTCCTCCTCCTACATCTCCCTCCCATTCCAGGCTCAGCATCCAGGAACAGTCAGACACCTTCACTTACTGCAAACCATCCTCAACCAGAGAAGAACAATGTCTCAGCACAAGGACCCTGCAGCCTCAGCCATCCAGATCAGCAGGTGAGCAGCAAAATTTAAGTTGCACCCCCCCCTGCAAATGCAAAGAGCATGCTGGAGTAATGGCAGGCCATCCATTGCCTGTCATACACGTGGGTGCAGCCGGCATTGGGAGTGATGCAATGGAGGGAGGGGAGGCAGCTGTGACTCTGCAGAAACCAGTGGAGGCCTGAACAGGACACCTACTCCTATGCTGTAGTGAAGAACTTGGTCACAGCTCCTGCCAGGTGGTGGTGCACGCTCTTCCCAGCAGGGGGCGCTCTGCTAGCGCTCTAGTGTCCTGATCTAGAGGTGAATGGAGGAAGTTGTGTTCGTGGAAGTTTGCAGGGACAGATCCTTCTTCCATAATATTGTTGTGTTTGAGTTTTTGTTTTTTGCTACTATAGCTATTGTGTTTAGTATAACAAAAATGAAAACATACAGATTGTTTGTTTTTGTGTTGCAGTGATACATTTTATACACAGTGACAATATTTTGTATATTATGTTGCAGTTGTTTTATTTCGTGTAGCAGGAAAAACTGAATGATTCTATTTTATATGTGGGAGATGACCTGCAGGCCCGGATGGATCTGGGTTTGGAGTTCAAGGCTTTGTCCCAACTTGGTAACCCCTGTCCATATGTCCTAATAAGGTGCATGGATGTCATAGGGGTCCCCAGTGAGGAACCCCCCTCTATCTATTAGCCCAAGAGGAGAACTGTGGGCTTGAGGATATTATCTGTTATGAGTCAGCAACCTACGGTACTCCAGCTGTTGTGAAACTATAATTCCCAGCATGTCCTGACAGCCTTTGGTGGAATAATAAAGCTTTTGGCTGACATGGCAGGCTGGGAGTTGTAGTTTCACAGCTGGAGTGTCGAAGGTTGCTGACATACGTTATTCGATCGTCCATTCATTGATATGGGACCCATGTAATACATTTCAGGAGGAAAGTGTGGCCGTCCGGAATTTCCCTATAAGTGATCCTAGTCTATGGGTGAATTCACACACGGCAGATTTGTTGCAGAAATGTCCTGAATGGGGATGGCAGAAAACCATGCACCTGCTACAGAAAACCTTATATAGATGGATGTAACTAATTTCAAGTCGCAGAAATTTCTGCAAAAATATGCATTGTGTGAATTTACCCTATAGCCGGGTTTATATGTAGCGTAAATACTGCGGATTTTCTGCAACGTATTTTGTTGAGGAAAATCCGCAGCGTCATACAGCAGCGGCAGAGTGGATGGGATTTGAACAAATCTCATCCACACGCTGCGTAAATGATAAGTGGATAAAACGCTCTGAAATTGACCCACGGTGCCATTTTTTTAATCCGCCGCATGTCAATGGCATTTGCGTAATCGCTGCTTTTCTGTAGCGGGTTTTCCCCATTGAATTCAAAGAGAGATAAAACCCGAAAAAAATAGCAGATGTTGCGATTTTTGCGGCATAAAAGCTGCGATTCCATCGCAACTCAGGAAAAAAAAATATCTTGCACCTACCCACAATTCTGTGTTTCTTCGTCCAGGCCGTCCTCCTGGAACGACGTTTCATCCCATGTGGCCAATGCAGCCAATCACAGGCTGCAGTGGTCACATGGCATGAAACGTCGTTCCAGGAGGCCGGGCTACAGAATGGCAGAGGAATTTGTCGCCATGGGTACATGCAGTTCTGTACCACCATTTGGTGCGTTTTTTGCCGAAATTCCCTGCGGCAACCACGGCAGATACACTGTGTGCTTTTACGCAGCGTATCCGCCCTGTGGGAACATACCCTATGAGTTAAAATATTTGCACACACTATTAGGACAGGATCACACATTCAGTCTCGCAGTGGACACAATAAAGTAGATGCACATGCAGTCGATCAGTCTTTCCTTTTATTTTTCGATACACTTCTGGCTTTGGCTCAAAAACTGAGCAAAAAAAACGTGATCCTGGCCTTCTAAGGGTTTTAGGGCATATGGATATCCTAGGACTAGGCATGCGTTACATCCTCAGACGTTCATTCGCTGCAGGGGATATTATAGCAGCCGATCACCATGGGTTCTAGAAGCTTCTGTTTGATAAGGGGGTTTTCTTTGTGAAACAAACCCTTTAATAAATGAATATGACTTTCTTCCTGTTTCCACTTCTGCACCTTGGGCTTTATTCAGACGAACGGGAAAAACGTCAGTGCAAAGCGCGTGATTTGCACGCGCGTTGCACGGACCTATATTTGTCTATGGGGCCGTGCTGACATGTCCGTGATTTTTCCTCAGCGTGAGTCCGCTGAAAAAAAGTCACGACATGTCCGTTCTTTCGGCGTTTTTCACGCATCACGCACCCATTGAATTCAATGGGTGCGTGAAAACCACGCATGCCGCATGGAAGCACTTCCGTGCTAACTGCGTGATTGGCGCAAGAGCTGTCAAACTCTGAATGTAAACAGAAAAGCACCACGTGCTTTTCTGTTTACAAACATCCAAACGGAGTGTCTTTGAGATGAGCGAACCCAGACAACCGAACCGAACTTCACCGAGTTAGGCCAAACTCGTTTTGACCGAACCCGGCAAAAAAATTTCCGGTACGCGACGTCAGGAGATAGTCACTGTCCAGGGTGCTGAAAGAGTTAAACTGTTTCAGCACCCTGGACAGTGACTTCCGATCACAATATACATGAACGTGTAAAAAAAAAAAGAAGTTCTGACTTACCGATAACTCCCGGCTTCTTCCTCCAGTCTGAACTCCCGGGATGACAATTCAGTCCAAGTGACAGCTCCAGCCAATCACAGGCCAAGCACAGGCTGCAGCGGTCACATGGACTGCCGCGTCATCCAGGGAGGTGGGGCCGGATGTCAAGAGAAGCGCGTCACCAAGGCAACGGCCGGGAGGAAAGTTCTCGGTAAGTACGAACGTCTTTTTTTTTTTTTTTAAACAGGTTGCTCGATATTGTGATCGGAATTCACTGTCGAGGGTGCTGAAAGAGTTACTGCCGATCAGTTAACTCTTTCAGCACCCTTGACAGTGACTATTTACTGACGTCGACTAGCCTCATCTCTATGATGGCGGCTGCGCGAAAATCACGCAGCCGCGCATCATACACTGATGACACACAGAGCTGTCAAGTGTTTTTTGCGCGCGCAAAACGCCGCGTTTTTGCATCCGCAAAATGCCACGCTCGTGTGAATCCAGCCTTAGTTTATGGTGACAGGTTTAGTTGTACTATTTTTCGCCCTTGTCCACACAGTGCAGCTTTGCTGCAGATTTTGGATGCGTTTTTAGGCCAGAATTGGATCCAGCAGAGCAGACCTATAAGGCTTTCCTTTGTATATTTTTACTGTTTAGGTTCTCTCGTTTTCTCCTGAAAGAATACATGCAAAGTCTGCAGCAAATCTGCACTGTGGGAACCATCTCTTAAAATGTTATTTTTTTTTAACTTTTATATAAAAAGTTTCACTATGATATGTACAGTAAAAAATAGTGTAGTACCGTGTTAGCCAGAAACAATATGCAATGTTAAATACCTTTGTGTCAAAACAGACAAAAGTATAGAAGGTATGATACCTTTATTGGCTAACCATAAAAGTTCTATATGCGGCTTTCAGAGCACACAGGCCCCTTCTTCAGGCAGTTTACAAATGGATGCCTTAACTCCTAAGTCATCACCCCTATAACCCCAGTTTTATTGCCCCGGCTTATCTTAATGATGTATCACTTCATGTACTAATTGTCTTTGTGTAACATCTAAATGTTGTGCTTTTTTCGAAGTCATTCATTTGTAAACTGCCTGAAGAAGGGGCCTCTGTGCTCTGAAAGCCGCATATAGAACTTTTATGGTTAGCCAATAAAGGTATCATACCTTCTATACTTTTGTCTGTTTTGACACAAAGTTATTTACCATTGCACTATGATATGTAAAAAGTTCTGCAACTTTTTAGTATACATTTCATTGAAATTTCTCACTATTTTTAAGGTCTGTGCTTGCTGTTAGTGAATGTGAACATTTTTGTAAGTGAAATCAAAACTGAATACGTTGGATAATGTTCATCCAGGTCTTTGTGGTTGATGAATAGAATCCCAAAACTAAAATTGAAAACTGAAACAGGCAGAACAGTGGGCAAGTTGGAGCCGAAGGATCTGAGGAATAGGCAGATTTTTGTCACCTTAGGCTATGTTCACACATAGTGGAATTGCTGCACATTATCCATCTGAATTTGCAGAAAATCTGCAGTGTATTACAGTAGCGGGAAAAGTGACCAAATCTCATCCACACGTGTAGAAATATTCCTTGCAGAATTTTTGAATCTGCTGCCTGTCAATTTATGCTGCGGGATGGTCCGGGCTGCAGCGGTCACATGAGATGCATCGCCATCGCAGGAGGCCGGCTCAACAAAAACTAGATCGGGGAGCAGGGACGCGTCACTATGGGAGAGGAATATGGACTTTGTTTTTGTTTTTCGTTATACCGCTCTGCTCCGCAGCATGAAATCCAGCCGAAAAGCTGCACAAAATTGTATATGATTTGGGTCTGACTTTCGGATGGAATTCCTTGCGGTATCTGAGGCGGTTTTGCTGTGGAGTTTTCTGCAGCAAATCCAACCTGTATGAACATACCAGTAGGGATCAAGGTTTGCAGTTCTACTAGTAAATAACTTTGCAGTGATGCGGTTGATTGTGGAACAATGAATGGTCTCCCGGAAATGTTGTGGGCTTTGCATCCAGTACTGTAATATTCAGATTTTGTAGTTTGATCGCATTGTGACATCAGACTTTCATCTTGCCTAATAATTTAGAGTTTCCACACAATTTTTTAGATGAATATAAACAGGACATTATACATCTTTGTCGCCATGGTTTTTCTACTTGCAGTACCACTTTCCACCGCAAGAGCTGCGCCAACAATGAGATGTAATTTTAGGGAATTCTGAGGTTATAGAGGGGGGTACGGGATCTATTAGTCGGAGCAGAGACGGCTGCAAAGAGCATCTCTCATTTTAGAGGACCCGGCATGTCCATGCGTTACACAGACAGCTCATTGATTTGATGTGTAATGCTTAATTTCCCCTTTGGAGGCGCTGCCAGGAAATAGCCCACTTGCTGCCACATTCCCCCACATATTACAGCTAACTGTTGGGGATCCTAGAAGCGGCACTCCTTATGATCAGCTTATTGTCAGAAAACCATTTAACGGTGTTACGTTCTTAGGGTATGTTCACACGCACTGATTTCAGACGTAATTCGGGCGTTTTACGCCTCGAATTACGCCTAAAAAAAGGCTCCATTACGCATACAAACATCTGCCCATTGATTTCAATGGAAATTACCATGTTCTGTTCCCACGAGGTGTTATTTTACGCGTCGCTGTCAAAAGACGGCGCGTAAAGAGACGCCCGCGAAAAAGAAGTGCATGTCACTTCTTGGGACATTTTTGGAGCAGTTTTTCATTGACTCCATTGAAAAACCGCTCCAATAAAGTCCGTAAAATACGCCGGGAAAAACGTGAGTAGTTACAAAACGTCTGAAAATCGGTAGCTGTTTTCGCCTGAAAACAGCTCCGTCTTTTCAGACGTTTTTGGTCACTGCGTGTGAACATACCCTTACTTTTCTGTAACCATCTAATCCTTTTTAACATTTCATAATCCGCACTTGTTGATTAAAGGAATAACTCTGTAAATAAGTTCTTGGTAGAAGCGTCCCATGACACTACCCCCTCCCTTCCCTCTACTGCTTATTATAGGGAAGCCGGGAGGATTGTTGGAAAAGTTTGGAAGCAGCGAGGCCTCCGTAGCCCACGCCAGGGTGGGAGGGGTGAAGAATGTGGCGGAGAGAAGGAAGATCAGCTCTGTTGTGGCTTAGAAGAGCAGTGAGTAGTTTCAGGCAATGCAGGAGACTTCTTAGTTCTGTATGCAGAATAGGATATATATATATATATATATATATATATATATAGGCTACGTATTGCATTGTTTACAGGGTTCTCACGTAATGGTACTTCGTGTTGTTGCAACCTTTTCACCTTGATCGTCAGTTCCTTAGGACATATGTAGTAGCCATTGTTCTTATACATGGTTCTATGATCTGATTAGACAGAATGTAAGCATATGTAACGTCACTATGTGATGTCTGATATTTTCTGTACATGTTCTCTCTGAATTGTAAAGTGCTGCGGAATATGTTGGCGCTATATAGAGATTATTATATGCTCAGAAAGTAATATACTATGTTTGTACGAATAATGCTTTTACAGAATTGGGCTCCAGGACGACAAATGTGACAAGTTTAGATGGGTCCAGTGTTGATCAGTAGATGCGTCATAACCATCGCCAAAGTTGCAATTTACGCCATCTTTTGGTGATTCGTTTAAAACAATTACATGGGATTCAATGAAACTGCAAACATGATGCGCACTGGCCAACATTGGAATCCAAAAACATGAGACCTCTCAAGTCCTGCCCCTGTTACACCCAAGAACGCCATCTTTTTAATACGCATTTGCATCAGCACCACCCTTTTTGCGGCCCGATTTGCAGGACTTTCCTACAAAATTCAGGACTGTTGTATTATGCAATTTTACTCTTCTAAAAATACAACCTGTGAAAATTCAGTTGTGACGAAAGTGCATGTAAATTACGCTGAACCATGTTAGGTGACGTTTTCTTGCACACTCGTGCAGCCGATAGCTATGCCTCCCGACTCTCCCCACCCCCATCCCATACATGGCCGAGTGGGCATGTGTTCTTGATAGCGGGGGCTTATCTCCAATGAAAACAAAGGATCGGGCATGTTGAACTCCAACATGCCTGATCCTTCTTTCCTCCAACATCTGCCGTCGGAGGAGAGACGAGACAGCCCCATACATCTGGGATGGCCGGCCGAGTTTGGACGCCGTTAATCTCAAATGTATGGGCACCTTAAAGGCGTTTTCCCATGAGACATTTATGACCTATCCACAGGATTTGTCATAAATGTCAGAAAGATGCGGGTCCCACATCTGGGACCCGCACCTATCTCTAGAACGGGGCCCCTTAAACCCCGTTTTACCTTTTCTGTTCTCGCTGCCTCCCGGTCACTTCCTGGTTATATGGTCGGGAGGTACGAAAACATCGTAACTCGCTGAGCTTCGCTCTTTCCGTAACTCCCATAGTATTCAATGACCGTTACGGAAGCATGCGAGCTGCGCTGTTTCCATAACTACCATTCAGTTCTATGGGAGTTATGGAAACAGCGTAGCTCAGCGAGATACGCTGTTTTCGTAACTCACGACCATGTAACGTTTTCCATGGTCAGAATTCAGCCACAACACAGCGGCAGAACTGGGTTTAAGGGGCCCCATTCTAGAGAGAGGTGGGACCCGCAACTGTGGATATGTCATAAATGTCTCTCATGGGAAAACCCCTTTAAGGCAGTGTTCACACTTTGTGGCAAAAACCGCAGTACTACAGCAACGTGAACACAGTCTAAGAGTAGAACTGGTGTTGTTCCCCCTAGCAACCTATCACAGTGCAACTTTCATTTTTCCAGTGCCCTCTATAAAATGAAAGCTGCACTGTGATTGGTTGCTAGGGGCAACAAGTTATACTGTTAGACAGATTTGATAAATGAGGCCCTGGCCTGACTGAGGATAAAACATATATAACTATAGCTGTTTATTGATATCGCCCATAGGCAGATACCTCTGTTAGGCCCCTGACTGCTATGGGTACCCATCTGCGATCTCATCACGGAGCTCCATATCGCTAACAGAGGTGTCAAAGACTTTAGATGCCGCGGTCACTTTTGACTGTGGCATCTAAGGGGTTGAACTGCCGGGACCCAAGGTATCTTCGATCCCAGCAGTTGCGGCAGGAGCATGTGCATAAGAGCCGTGCTCCTGACGCTGATCTGGTGGCAATACCCATGAGAAAATTGTGACAGATATATCCGTCACAGAGCGGTAACCAGAACTCGTATATATCCGTCACAGGTAGTTTCGGGCTTAA